>NW_004955443.1:8452886-8500523 GCF_000276665.1 Chinchilla lanigera | reverse complement strand
TGCTGGCTGAGGCATTATCTACTAAATATCCTACTGGTATATTCTTTTCTTACAGAAGAGACAACTTGAAGTCACTTCACTGTAATATACAAGATCCTTCAACAGTTTTTTGCTCATTAGTTTTGAGATGGAGTTATGCTATATTTTCTAGACTGGCCCTGAACTCCTTCGCTCAAACCATCCTCCTGCCTCAGCCTTCCACATAGCTAGGATTATAGACACACACCACTATGCCTGGCTTGTATTATGTGTGCTTTCACCCCTGTTCTCTTAAAGCTGTTTTACATACACCTAATTTTTTCAGTAAGGGTTTGCAGTACACGGTGACTGCAGTCTTTGTGGAGAGTTGAAACATGTACATAACGCGTCTTAGTTCTTTTTTCATCCTTTCTCTCCCTTCCCTCACCCCTCCTCCATCTTTTGGCCTCTTCCCTTTGCAAAAGATCCATCTGCCTGTTTCTTATTGTCTATCTTTTATTCTGCTCTTTAATTTATGTATATTGTAGAGACATCATGGGATGTTTAAGCTTGGGTGTCTGACATTCATTTAACATGGTCTCAAGGTGCATTTTTTTTGTCCTTTTGAGACAGGGTCTCACAATAAGTTCAGGCTGGCTTTGAGCTCACTTTGTAGCCCAGGCTGGTCTGAAACTCACAACGATCCTCCTGCCTCAGCTTCCCTAGTGCTGGGATTACAGGCATGTGCCACGATGCCCAGCCTCAAGGTGCACACTTTAAAGATTATCCATACACCCATCCATTCAGAATGCCTTAGAGATGTTCGTGCCCCTCTGCGGGGAATGTTGGTCATTGTAGGGGTGGAGGTAGACACAGAAGTTGTTTCACTAGCTACAGGGCTACTGGGCACTGTGCTGTTAGTCCGGAAGCTGGACAGAGCAAGATTTAGAAAAGGGGTCATGGCGTAGCTAAGTGACACAGCAGGCAAGACGGAGATCCCTAATGTTGGTTTAAGGTTGCTCAGTGGTTGTGATAGGAAAAGCTTTGCCACTCTTTTGCCTGGAAAAACTTGTGCATGGCATCTCTGTTTATGGAATTCCTCTTCTGAGCCCTGGACTGGGCCCTCTCTGCCCCTGGACAGCACCCTACCGCAGCCCTGGTCATTGTCTCTCACCACTCACTGAGATGGGAGCTCCCTGAGAGCAGGAGCGGCCGGCCGTCCTTCTCACTCCGTATCTCTGCCCTTGGCACAGTGCCTGGCACAGCCAGCATGGAGTATGTGGGAGACTCTAGCCAAGCAGTGACTGAAGGGAATGTGAAAAAGGAAGGGATTTTCTGGACAACAGCTCAGGACTCCTGGAATGTACGGTTAGAGTTTAGAGCAAAATCTGCAGGACAGGAGTCAGCAGAATTAGAAGTAGTTATTCGCAGAGATGTTTGCTTTGGCCACTGTGTCCCTCTGATAAGATTGCCTAAACTAGGTCAGTGCGCATCACATAATAAATCATCCCATTCTTTCCCTGTCCCCTGACTAACACTCCTGTACAAAAATGTTGCAAGGGCTTTTCTCCTACATCTTTCTCCTCATGTCCTTGAGTTACAAGTAAATAGCTGCAGAGTCTCAGCTCGGGGCTGATTCCCTGAGGCTCTCTTCTGCTGAGGAAGCAGCCCCGCTGGATTGTCACTGATTGAACTAAATCTCATCTCCAAGTGATCTTTTTCATCCTCTGTGCTTCACGGTTGCAGACTATGACACAGTAAGTGCTTGCTGAGTAGAGGTATGGATGAGGGACAGATGGACACATTCGTGAACGAATGGATGAATGAATGAAGTGAATGAAGGAGAGAATTAGAGGGAGTGGGCCTGGAATTTGGAATTCCTCCCACCTGGGGCGAGGGTGCCTGGGCTGCAAAGTCTACTGTGTTTGCCTCCTGGCAGAGTCCATAGCAAAAGCATTTTATCACAGCCCAAGGACAGTTTCATTTTTGGAGTGAGAAAGGCTCTTTCTGGGACAGAAGGATCTCCTAGCTGACAAGATATTCTCTGAGTCAGCCAGAGCCAGCTGGGAAATCATTTTGGATGAAGTCACCCGCGATGGTTTAAAAACACAGTGCAGTCCCACGGCGCTATTGTTACGCTTTGGATCAGTGTCCTGCAAGGGCTGAGCCTTCTGTCTGCAGCACTCTTGGGAGGTGGTGGGGACTTTAGGAGGTGGGATCTAGTGGGAGGCTTCTGGTTATTGGGGGTGTGCCCTTGAAGTGGATTATGGGAGTCCAGTCTCTTTCTTTTCTCCATGATGAGGCGAGAGATTTGCTCCACTCCACACTCCTACCATGATGCTCTGCTCCACTCCACACTCCTACCATGATGCTCTGCTTCACCACAGGCCCCAAAACAATGGGGCTAACTGACCATGGACCGGAACCCTGAAACCCTGAGCCAAATTAACACTCTTCTCATTCTAAGCTGCTATCTCAGGTACGTGTTACAGTAATGCAAAATTAGCAGTTATCAGTTCGTAGGGTCCACAATGAAAGCACATCCCCCTCTGTAGTTCAAACAGTCCAGTCAGCCTAGTGAAGCAAGCATGATGCTTCTACAGATCAGAAACTGCACCTCAAAGGGACCAAGTGACCTGCTGGTAGGCAGCACAGTGGGCTTCAAACCAGCTGTTGGCTTCATTGTGCCCCCCTGGCTACTTGGGAAAGCAGGAAAATGAAGCCAAAGGGAGAACGTCTGTTGGAATGCTTGCTGCTGTAGCAAACTCTGACTCCAACAAGAGAACTTTATTTCTTTTACATGGTGTGAATTGACAACTGATGGTCAACTTGTAACACCCAGCTGATCTAAACCAGCATGGTGCTGGGTGTGGGAGGCCCACCTGAGGGTTGTTGCCAAGAAAATAAGAAGAAGAACTGGAAAACAAGAAGGGAACTTGTTGCGAGCTGTTGGTTCTCCTGGAGCTGTTGGTTTTCCTGGAGGACTTGTCATGCTGGCTTTCCTGATATGAACTTGGCTGTTCTCACTGTCAGAGGAGCTCAGGACCTCATTGTCACTGAGAATAGGTATGACACTTTTCAGGGGAGCTCTGGTGTTTAGTTTGAGTGTCACTTCCTGGCTCCAGTGCAGATCCTTTTGTCTACTAGCACAGATCCTTCATCCCACTGGCGCAGACTTTCTAGCTTCCACCACTGACCCTTGGGTCTTCCCAGCATAGATCTGTGATGCAGCCTTGCATGAGACATGCGCTCTAGGCCTCCAGTTGGACTCATGGAGGACATTGCCATGGGCACTACATCTTCAGATGGACTCATGCAGGACATTGCTGTGGGATCCAGGCCCTCCACTGAATTCTTTTGGTCTTTAGTATATGGACAGATTTCCTGTACTCTCTTTGTGTATGACACTTTGGGTGACTATTATAAAATAATCTTATAAGTTATGTGTCCTGTATTGCATTGTTCCCCTCGCAAACCCTAAGTACAACACACAGACAGTCTAATGTGGAGTTGCTGATGAGAAGATGGCTCTCCACACTCCAAGAATCTAAGAATCCAGGAACCTAAACTCCAACTTCAGCACGTGACACCACGCTGCCACGCCCACCTGGGTCAAGCTGGCGGCAGGACAAGGGTATGGAGGGTAGGAGTGTGCGTGAATCAGGCATGGAGACAGCAGCATCACCCCTGCTCATCCTTCGGTTGGAACTAGTTACTTGGCCAGTACTGTCCAGTGGATGTAATCAAGGGAAGCTGCAAAGTATAGTACAGCATTATGCCTGGGGAAAGGAGGCAATGAGTTTGATGGAGGTGAGCAGTCTCTGCCACAACCCACAGCTAACAACCAGGATCCAGGACGAAGGATAACACAAATTGAACCTCCCATGATACATTACCCTGTGGGCGAGCTTACAGGAAGCCAAACTTTGAAATTCCATCTCTGGCTGTAAGTGCACTCCAAGTTCTTTTCTGTTAATTATTTTATCCCGTTGGGGAATGTGTGTGTGTGTGTGTGTGTGTTTTAGACATGAGGAAAGAGGTTACTATAACAATGGAAATGATGATTGCTAGTCACTGATAATCTCCCTTAAAATATATAGCTATAGGACATTTTAAAGATACGATCTCATTTAGTTTTAGGAAGGAAGTGTAGTGTGTCTTGATTTGAAGTTAGTTCACACTTGCAGCTGAATCTCAGTCCTACAGCTTGTTAGCTATTTGGCCCTGGTCATTTTATTTAACTTTCACAAGCCCTACAATTCCTATTTTATGGAATTTCTAAAAAATGAATATAGTAATATATATATAAATTGAGTGGCTTCTAGGAAGGACTCTAATAATGTTACCATTATCTTCTTCAGAATCACCCTTTATGACAGGCATTTAAAATTCCCATCTTGTAGCCAGGTGTGGGAGCACAAGCTGTAATCCCATTACCCTGGGAGACTGAAGCAGTAGGATCACAAACTCAAATCCAGCCCAAGTAATTTAGAGACTTAGCAAGACCCCGTATCAAAACAAAATATAAGGGATTGGAGAGGTAGCTCAGTGTGAAGGGCCTGGGATCGATCCCCATACTGAAAACCAGAACTTCTCATCTTGTAAATAAAGAAACTAAGTTTCACCCAGCTAATAAGTGACAAAGACAAGGTGACTAAATTAGATGCAGACCTCCAAAACCAAGGTCTTTCTACTACACTACTTTTTTTGACAAGGAAAATATCTAAAAAGTAGTAATGAATCTACACCATGGTTATATCTGAAATGAATTTTAGTTACATGTATAATCATGTGGCAAACAAGAACGTTTCAGTCAGTGATGGGCAACATATATGAAGGTGGTCCCATCCAATGATGTCACCCAGTAATATCTGTACGTGTACCTTCTGTGATGTCAGCACGATAATGAACCTGGCTAACAATGTGTTTCTGAGGATATAACACATCATTAAGTCACAGTATTTGAAATTGTGTAATATAGCAACATTTATAAGGTCTCATTTTGTGCTCAAATGAGAAATTGTGCATATCCCCCAAATTAAAAGTGAATGATGTTGTGGTTTATAACTAGATATCCCCCCCAAAGTCTCATGCAGTCATAAGTGGGAGTTTCAAAGGTGGCTGGATTAGGGTGTGTGAATGTGGATTAAAGGTGTGATACTGGAATTAAGGGTGTGGATACTGGAAGCCCCACACTAGGTATGGATGGCATCAATCAATAATCTTGTGGCCTGGGTATAATATAAAGGGACAGAAAGAAAGCAAGCTTGCTGCTGCTGCTGCTGCTGCTGCTGCTGCTGCTGCTGTTGCTGTTGCTGCTGCTGCTGCTTCTGCTTGCTGCTTTCTGCCTGCCCTGCCATGGACTGTTTCTCCTCTGCAATGCCCCTGTGGTCTGCCACCCTGCCTGCACACCAGCCAACTATGGATTTAAACTCCCACAAACTGTGAGTTGAAATAAACCTTTCCTCCTTTAACTTGTGGCTATTGAGTGTTTTGTCTCAGCAACAAGAAAAATAATGAAGACATAAGACTTTCTTTGTCGCTGCTCAGACAAGTGAGTTGTAACTTGTAGCACTTCAGGTCCTTCTTTTGCCAGTGTTTCACGAGCTGTGTTGCTATTCATAAGGCTCAAATCTTGAATTGATCTGGGTGACAACTGAACTGTTATTATAATTTAGAATACTTTTTTTCATATCTTAAGGCCATGTCATGTGAGCATTCATAACTGGTGATGCAGAAAAGCACTAACAGCAGTGCACTTATTCCAGACTTTAGATGTCATTAAAAGGCTCTGAAGAAGACCTATGAGCCATTATGATATGACATGCTTATGAGTTAGCAGATTGATTTCTGCAAAATACCAGAGATCATGCTGAAAAAATGAAAAGCACCATTAAAAAGCAGTTACACATCAATGAGTATAGATTTATGTGCTCAGGAAACATACTCTTTTGTAGTTTAGATTTATTAATTGGAAAAATTGCTTTAAATTGCATAAGTTCTGAATGGCATGGTCTCCAGAAATGTATTCACTGCATACAATGAACCCATCCTAATGATACCAGTGCATCATCCTAGGAGCTTAAATATCCAATACACACTCAGTAGCTGTATTTCTCATTACAATTTTTGAATTGAATGTTTTATTTGTATATCAGTTTCTAATGAGCTTAGTTATCATGAGTTACCTCTGGCAATACTGAGGAAAATCAATCTTCCCAACTTGTAAGTCTAAAGCTTGCCTTTGTATTGTGATTTTTCAGCACTTAGGGTGTGACAATGTAGACCATACTTGGGTGGACCTCTTTTTATTAATTTTTTGGTACTGGGAATCGAACTCAGGACCTTGTGCTTGCAAAGTAGGCACTGTGCTACTGAGTATGCCTGGCCCTGGCCCTCCATTTTTATCAAACTTTGATGAAGAACCAGGTCTTTCTGAGAGGCAAGTAGAAGATGTGCAGTGCTAATGCACTCTTCAGTTAATAATAGAAGCTATCATTCATTTGGTGGCTTTTTGTCAAGTATAATTCTAAGCAGTTTATGTACATTATTTCATTTATTGACCCAATAATCCATGTTTAGATACAAATAAGGAATCTAAGACACAGAAATATTAAATAATTTATCCAGATCATTAACTAGGATGTGGTAAAGATGGCTGTTCGAATGTGTCTAATTTATTTTCAAATACGCCCATATAGCCAAGCATGGTGGCACACATTTGCAATCCCAGCATTCAGGAGGCTGAGGCAGGGGGATCACTGTGAGTGCAAAACCAGTCTGGGCTACATAGTGAATTCAAGACCAGTCTGAACTGTATAGTGAGACCTTTTCTCAAAACAATACTTGCATTCATACTCATATATACAGTATGACAGCATATGAATTTAAACCACAATGCAGGTGTCAGTTCTAAGGAAGGACATTTCAGGGTGGTCAGCTAGTCAAAGTATGGTCACTGGTCTGAAGGTGTCAATGAGATTGAAGGATGCCCGGAGAGCTGGTAGAGCACACTTTTGGGTGTGTGTGCAAGGGCGTTTTGAGAGAAGGCTGGTGGGTGAGTCCTAGAACTGAGTGAGGAAAACATGCCCTGAGTATGAGTGACACCACCCCGTTGGTGGAGGCCTAAAACAACACCCAGAGGGGGAGGTCTGCGCCATGTGCATGCAATCCTGTTTAAATAGTGTGTGTGTGTGTGTGTGTGTGTGTGTGTGCACGTGCATTGTTTGTTTTCTCTGTTGTCACCCCAAGATGTCAGACCTCAAGCTCTTCAGCCTTTGAAGATACACTTGCACACTGGCTCTTTGAGGACTTTCAACTCTTCAGCCTTGGACTAGGACTGCATCTGTAGCTGCTCTCCCATTCTGGGGCTTCTAGCTCCTTATTCTGAGCATCTCCTGGTTTCTCCAGCTCTCTGGCCTATAGGTGGTTATTATGGGACTATTGGGCTACTGAGCATGTAAGCCAATCAATGAATCCACTCTTCTATCCATTCTGTTTCTCTGGAGAACCCTGACTAAGCGACACTTACTTACTTCAGATCTTTTCTGTGACTATAGAGGTGAGAGGGACTTGAATCCAGAACTGTCTCCAGAAGCCATGCACTTAACTACTGGACTAGAGCAAGATCAGGAAGGAAGGAAAGAAGGAAGGAAGGAAGAAAGAAAGAAAGATGATAAATGAAAGAAAGAAAGAATGAAAGAAAGAAAGGAAAGAAGGAAAAAAGAGAAAAAAGAAAAGAAAAAGTGGCTTTTTTTTTTTTTCTTTTTTGGTTTTTCTCTGGTACCGGGAATCAAACTCACAACCTTGTGCTTGCCAGGCAGGGGCTGTGCCGCTGAGCTAAATCCCCAGCCCAGTGTCATGGCTTTAACCTTTGACATAAAAAGTAGATAAGAACAAAAACAGACAATCCAAGATTTTGGGAAATAATATGTAGCCAACCTAAATAGAACCCCACCCCAAGATGGTGATCTTGCTCAAAAATGATTGGCACAGCTGAGGGACAAAAGATGTCACCCTTTGGTACACTCCTGTGAACCCTTAACACACTCACCTCTTTGGGTCCACACTTCAGAGAAGACTGAAACCTTTAACCATAGGACACGTGGAACCAGGCCAAACCTACTGAGATGTTATCAGAAGGAAGTTGGACTATGTATTTATTATGAAACTCGGAACAATTCTTGGGAACTGTGAACATATTTTGAGAACCAGAACATGTAGTCTCCTCAGGAAGCCTTTCTCTTTGTCAGCAGGGAGTGAATTTTGGCTCCTCCTGAAGGTCTTCCTTGCCAAGTACTTCTGTCCCTGTCCTCCATTCCTTGGAATCAGGCTGGTTCAAGTCTCTTGACACTTTCTAGTGTGGCCAGTTCTCCATCTCTGTCCAATGAGCTGCATTCAGCTCGGCGTCACAGATGTTGGACACAATGTCTTCACTTCTGCTTTGATTAGTGAATTACAGATAAAACTATCCAGTTACCCCCGATTCCACCTGACAGCTAAGCAACTTAAATGGGTACCTTGATATTAATGCTGCTTTCTTCTTCTTCTTCTCCTTCTTCTTCTTCTTCTTCTTCTTCTTCTTCTTCTTCTTCTTCTTCTTCTTCTTCTTCTTCTTCTTCTTCTTCTTCTTCTTTCTTCTTCTTCTTCTTCTTCTTCTTCTTCTTCTTCTTCTTCTTCTTCTTCTTCTTCTTTTTGAGACATGGTCTCACTCTGCAGTTCAGGCTGGACTTGAGCTCACTTTGTAGCCCAGGCTGGTCTCGAACTCATAATGATTCTCCCGCCTCAGCTTCCTGAGTGCTGGGATTACAGGCGTGCGGCACCACACCCAGCTTGCTTTCTTCTTCTAAAATGGTGAATTATATTAATTTTTTAAAGGAAAATCAACCTTGAATTTCTCAATTAAATCATCTTAATGAGTAAATTTGATCACAATGTTTTATGTTTTTTATATATGACTGGATCCAACTTACTTTTATTTAGAATATTTTGATCTATGTGTGGGATTGGGCTGTAATTTTCCTTTCTGATAATGTCTTTGTCAGATTGTGGTACCAGGACATGCTGGTCTCTTAAAACAATTTGAGAATTGTTCCATCCTTTTTTTTTTTTCCTCTCCATAGGAGTTTGTGTGAAATCAGTGTTTTTCTTATTGAAAGTTTTGGTCCAATTCACTGATGAAAGCATTTAAACTTGGATGTTATTTTCTTTTTTTGGAAAGATTAAATTTTTCCATGTCTGCTTTGGAAGGGTGTTTTTTTCTAAGATTTTTCTAAATGATCTAAAAAATTTGAACTTATTTATAACATCTTATGATCTATTCACTAGCTAAGGTGATATTTCTGATATCAATAATTTATTAGTTTATTGTTCTTTTTGTTCCGGATCATTCTTACCAGAGTTTTATTTTTGATATTGCTGAATTTCTCTTTCCTATATTATTTTTTGGTTCATTTGCTTTCATCTTTACTTCCTTCTATTGTAAGTACAATTTTCTGTTCTATTTCTCACTCCTTGAGAAAGTTTATTTATTTTCAGCTTTTTACTTTTTCTGTTCTAAACATTTAACACAAATAGAGCTCATGGAAATACAAAATCCTATAGTAACAACCAAACTGAGAACCTTAAAGAAATTCCAAAAGTGAAGATCGTTTCAGCCAGAATTAAGTTGGTTTCCATTTCTCCACTGCATTGTCTGAATTCCATCGCTCAGAAGTCCTGTTAAATCTGACCAACTGAAAACACCTTTTATAATGCTGTCCCCATCTCCACCAAAATGACAGTGAATTTAAACATTTAATTTAAACTTAAGCATTTGAAAAGATGTTAACTCACAGGTACAAAAGGAAAAAAAAAATATTTGGAAGCTGGAAATCACACGTAAAAGTGATCCTTGGCTGAGCTGAATGAAGGACTCTGAAACCAGTGCTGCCATTGGGGCCATCTAGGGGCAGGTTGGCTTCAGCCACAGAACCACAGAGAGCCTCAGAAGTTTATGCCTCATGGTGCAAGTGAGAGTGACAACAGAAGACTGGAAGCAGGTGTGTACAGGCAATGTATGGAGCCCCGGCTCTCCAGTCTCAGAGACCCAGAGCTCATCTAACAAGAGCAGGCCAGAGAGACTCCAGCTTCGGTGACATCAGGGCAGGGTACCACAAAGATAATTGGGGACCAACTGCAGTTCTACTTGTCCTCTTCATTCCACTTCAGGTCACAGTGCTGGCAGCCGGGTTTAGCCCTCTCAGATCAGAGAGGATTTGGCAAACTGAGGCTGTGGGGAAAATGACAGAAGTGAGAGAAAAGACCCAAAGAAATTAGCAAATGGGAAGGTCCCAGTGAAACAGAGCACCTGTAGAACAGTCCATTGGTTGGCAAGCTGCCTGCAGATCTAACACCACCAGATGTGTTGCACACACAGGTACACACACGCACACACACACATACACCATTCAGTACACACAACACAGCTTACAATCTGCTTTTTAGTGCCTCTACCTTAAATATGAGATGGGAGCCAACAATGAGCAAACATCTGGGAAAATGCCAAATTAAAAAAACTGAGATAAAAACAAATAATAGTTTTCAAAGCTCAGTAGAAACAGAAATAATGAAAAGAGCAGAAAGAACATTCAAAAAGCTATAACTGATGGGAAAGGCAGAGACAGAGACTGAGAAAGACAGAGAAGGGAATTAGAAGGTTGCAGAAAAGCTCTTTGAAAAATCAAAAAAAGTCAAATTCTTGGAAATTAAAACTGTGACAACAATAATGCAAAACATGATAGAAAGGTTGGAAAATTAAGTCTGAGAAATAACCCTGTGGAGGAAAATGGGAGGGAGGGACAAAGAGAGAGAGGAAATTTGAAGTCTTACCTGAGAATTAGAATATTATTATAATATTCAACAGAAAAAGAAAAATATAGAAAATGGAGGGATTGAAACTATTCAAAATACAATTCAAGAAAATCATCACAACTGAAGGACATGAGTTTGTTTTTTGTTTGATTGTTTGTTTTTTTGTTTTTTTTTTTTTTTTTGCTTTTGTCTTTTTGAGACAGGGTCTCGCTATGCAGTTCAGGATGTCTTGAGCTCACTTTGTAGCCCAGGCTGGTCTCGAACTTGCAAGGATCCTCCTGCCTCAGCCTCCAGAGTACAACATGAGTTTTCATATTGAGACTTCTCATGGAGTCCCCTGCATAATGGGTAATAAGTCCCAGCCTTAGCCATCATCATAAAATTTTGGAATTCCAAGGACAAAGAAATAATGAATGCATCCAGAGAGAAAATAACAAGCCTCCTCCAAAAGATAAAATAGCAGACGTCTCTCTAGCTGCACAAGAAGCTAAAAGGAGCAGGCCTTCAAATTTCTAAGGGGAAAATATTTTCAGGTTAGAATTTTATATCTAACAAAACATCAATTGTGTTGAAGTTGCACTGATTTTCTAGACATTGATGATCTGGAAGCAAGAAGAGGCCATGCTAACCTAAAACGAAAGTTAAAATAACAAAGAGAATTTTTGTGGGATGGAAGGAGAGGAGAGAGAGGAGAAAAAGTTAGGGAGAGGGAGAAGAGAACCCACTGTGGAGGAGAATTGAAAACAATGGTGAGGTGGTAACAAAGGGAAACCCTGAGCAGCAGCCTGAGGGCAGCCAGTACCACCTGCAGCAGAGGACAGGAGCAGAGCTCAGGAAGGGAAGAGGTCTTCCTTCAAGTGTCACCCTGGCCGGATGCACGTGAGACGCCTCCTGCTGGAGGGGGTTTGGGGATGATTTCAGTAAGGCACATGGAAAACTAGGCCATGCACAAGAAAGAAGCGAGATGATAAACGCCAGGGAGAACAGAGTTGAAAAAGAAAGAAAATATAATCATAATATTCTATGTGACTCAACTTAAAATATTTATAAAGCCATAGTGATGTAAGCACTAAATGTGGACCTGAAGGATTTACAAGCGTAGGAGTTAAGCTACCAATGGCGGGAGGAGAAGGGAGGGTGGGGAAGGAAGGGCGTCTGTAACAAAACTAAGTGACGGTGGGGGAGGAAGACAATAGTAATAACAAGCACTGCAAAGTGAATACGACAATCACAGCGCCAGACATTGTTAAAATGCCTTTTAAGGGTTAATTCATTTTAACGCTGATACCAACCTTCTGAGGCTTTGAAACCTATTTTACAGACAAGGATATGAAAAGTTAGAGTACAAGCACACGGTTTAGAAATATAGAGGCAGATATCAGAATCAGCAGCTTTGAGGAAGAGTACTGGCCTCTGAGGAGAGGCAGTCAGAACTGGAAAGGGCCACAAGGAGCATCTGCTGGGTCTCAAGGGAAACCTTATAAAAACCACTTGACTTGCTAAACCTTGTACGTGAGAGACTTTGACAAAACTAAAAAATCAATAAATACAGTGATTGATTAATCAATTAATAAATACGTAGTCATAGTAAAGTGTTTTTAATTCACAAAAAAATTCACAAAAAAATTCACAAAAAAATTAAAAGTGTTTTTAATTCATAGTAAAGTGTTTTTAATTCACATGGGAATGTTAAAGACATTCCCATGTGAAAACCCACAAAAAGCAGATCTTGAGCATTCCTCTTGTCAGGCTCAGCTTCTGGCGCTGCTGCTCCCGTCCTGCAGATTCCCAGCCCTAACCAAAGCCGTTGGTATCTCCCCTTCACGAGGCCGGAGGATTCTTTGGCACAGGGTGACAGCCCCTCTTCGTCTCAGATGTTTAGCAGGTGTGTGCGCCTTCACATGTGCATACAAGTCAGGTCACTCGGCTATAACTGCAAACGTGAATAGTCGTCATTACATATGCTTTTACAACTCCGAAATCCCACCCAAACAGCCATCATTGCTATATGGTTACATACTGTATTTCCTGAGAAGAAATCTATAAAACCTACAGACACAATAATAAAAACCCAATTAGATCATCTAGTTTTAATTTAAAAACAAAATGAAACTGCTATTTATAATGATCCCAATGATAGTTTTTGGAAAACAGTTGCTAATTAATAAATGCTAGAAAAAGAAAAACTCAGAATAATGACTGCTTCATTCATTATTCAAATTGCCCCCAGTCCTCCTTTGAATCTCATCCTGAGTCATTCACTTCATTCTGTGATTTTCAAGGTTGAAATTTTTTTCACTGTCACTCAAAGCAAAAATAACGGACATCTTAAATAGTGTTAGGAGCCAATCAATTCCCACGTAACACACGTGCAACAAAAGAAAGGCGGGATGGGAAGAATAAATCCCAAGGTAAATTAACTCCTCCTGATGCATATAGTCAGACTTTCCCTTGAGCACAAGAGCAATGACACAAACACTAACAGTCCTACCAATGACTGTACACGCTGTTTATTTACGAGGCAGTTGATTAGAGGGAGACAGGAGTTCCCAGGCACATGGACAAATATGATTGTGTTCAAGCTGGCCTTGAAAAAAAAACTTCATTTTTAGAACAGTTTTAGATTCATAATGTTTAGTGGAAAGGAGACTTATTAGAAGTACATTAGCAGCTTCCCCTGCATCCCCTGCTCTCTCTTCATTGCTCCCCTCTGTGCACACATGCACATTTTCCTCTCCTAACATCCCACACCAGAGTGGAGCAGTGCTGCAATCAATGAACCCACAATGAGCACATCCTTAGCACTTAGCGCTAAAATAGTTAATACTTGCGTTCATTCTCGGTGTTGCACAGTCTATGGGTTTTAACAAACGTACAATAATATGCATCCACCATTATACTATCATATAGAATAGTTTCCCTATTTTAAAAACACCCTAAGCTCTCCCTATTTATCCCTCCCCACCAAATCCCTGGCAACCACTAGTATTTTTAACTGTCTCCATTGTTTTGTCTTTCCAGTGTCTTAGAGTTGATACCATACATTGTGTAGTCTTTTCAGATTGGCTTCTTTCACTTATTAATATACATTTAGGTTTCTTCCATGTCCTTTTATGGTTTAAAGGAACCCTGAATTAAAAAAAAAAAACTTTCCTACTATTTGTAGTAGATATTTACAGACATTTGTGCTTTAAAACTTACAAAACACAACCCATTCCAATCCAATCCATTTCCTAAAATAGTTCCCATCCTTCAAGGATCTGATGAAACCCATGGGCAGCTATCCATTAATTATGCAGTTTGTCACTCATCGTTGTAGTTTACTATGGCTGAGTAACAAATGACCCCAACACTTACTGGTGCACTGCAAACATTTATTATGCTCACAGATTCTTTGGATCAAGAATTGAACATGGCACACATGGAACCTCATCTCCCTTGACAGTGTCTCAGGTCTCAGCTGGAAAACTTGAAGGCTGGAGGGCAGAGTCATCTGAAGGTTAATCCACTCATCTATCTAGTGGCTGAAGCAAACTCCTAGTGGGAGCTATCTTGGGCTCTCCATGCAGTCTATGTATTGGGTCTATTTTCCACTGTTGTAACAAAATACATTGGTGGAGTAATATAAAAGATGTTTATTCTTTTGTAGTTTTGGAAGCTGAAAGTCAAAATAGGGCGGTCCTATTTGTTTCATCATTGGTGAGAGGCTCAGGGCAGAGGGCATTACGGTGGGAACTGTGTGAGAGGAATCACAGAGCAAGCTGGGACAGAGTGGAGAGGGGTGAGACACACATTTATAATGACTCACTCCAGAGAAAATTAATGAGATTCCCTGAGAACTACCTTAATTTCTTCTGAGGAGAGCATCCCAGTGACCCAATCACTTCCCAGTGGGTCCTACCTCTTAAAAGTTTCCCACTGCAACACCGCGCCTCCAGCATGTGAAGGAACCTCTGGGGAACAAACCACATCTACCCACAGCACGTCCATTCAGATTTTCTCACAATTACTGACTGTCCTGAGGGAGCAGTAGGCAGAGGCCCGATTTCACGATCTAGCCTTGAAGTCAAGCATTGGGCAGCAATGTGTTTACTGAATCACAGAGCCTGCTCTTTCTCCCTTGGATCTTGGCTAAAGAGAGAGATTCTGCCTCATGATGAGAAATGGGAAGTTGTGGAAGTTCATGTGAGACTGGAGATATCACTCTTTCTACTACCAGACAATACAACTACCTGTGTAGGACAGAGACTTTGCTGGGTCCTAGGGATTCATAGTGAAAAGCCATGGGTTCTGATCTCAAGATGGATGAAGTACAAGTTCACAAGCATAAAACTGGACAACGTTAAGTCCTAGAGAAGCAAAGTACAGCAGTACTTTAGGAAACACGAAAGAAGCATCATAACCCAACTCTGGCACTCAGGGAAGGGAAATTATTGCAGAATCTTATGGAACATCTCCCCTGCATTTGTGAAAACACAGGTGCAGATCTGTGAGATCTTATGCCCATACAGACCACAGGCCCGGTCCTGCAGCCGTTAGCACAGAACTGTGGGTGCTAACAGCCCCATGGTCCTGCCAAGAACCTTCCTGACCTCCCACAGAGGGGCAGTCAAAGCTAAACCAGTGCAGAAGCAGTTGTCCTGCCTTGGGGTCACCAGGCCTTGTTGAGAGAGGTAACATTTCCCAGGACCGTGCTGATCAGAGTCCACTCCTCAGCCAGTGTTGAAATGGTCTGAGGTCATTGATGACAGAGGCAAAATGGGATAAATTGCTCAAGAAACTCTACTTCTCCTCCTCTTGCCTGTTCCTAGCTTCCTAGAGGATTCACGAGGGAGTCTGCAAAGGAGGGACCCAACTCACACCTCTGTTACCCAGAGGAGATGGCCAACAGAGGTTCAGGAGATCCGCCCAGGGAGACTAAAGCCCAAGGTCTGCTGTTGGGTTTCTGGTTTTCATACCTCGCCCAATACTGAAACATTTCTTGGTAACCTATGAGTAAATCAGATGGTTCGTGGTGAGATTTGGGATGATTACCATCCAGTCTGCGCCTCACTCGTGAATCAGCTTTTGGGATCCCTCTATACATACGGGGGTCCCCATTCGTTCATAACAGTCACCACCTTGCATTGCCAGGAGGCACCATCTCCCAGCTCCAGCACACTTGAGCTGCCTCATTTCCCTCGGAGCTGAGAGAAGGAATGGAGGCTGAATGAATGATACAGTTTTTTAAATTTGTTTTTAATTATCATGGCCCAGTAACCCTTCTAAAGAACATTCACAGAGAGTAGTTCTATTTTTTTCCACTTATTAACCTCATTCACTAGATTGGAAAAAGAATTCCTCATCTCTCAAAACCTCTGCCTTTCATTCTTCTCATTCCTTTTACTTTTTTTTTTTTTTCCAGAAAGTAATGTGTGTAAAACTAGAGCCAAGTATATTGTGGCTTCAAACACTAGCCTGTTTGGAGCAGAAGCCGGTGGGATTGCTGGTCTTCGCCTCGGGGGATCGCCCCAGTGGCCTGTATCTGTGAAAGGGAGGGGCCTGAATAGGCCTTTGATTGGCCCAAGTCTGGGGGTGGAGGGCAGGGAAGGGACAGGCTTGTTATTTGACACTCTCTGTGGGGCTTGGCCCTGGGCCTCACTCCCTATTCAGGCCTCCCTGGAGCCTTCAGGCCTCCTCTGAGGATGCCCTGACTTGGCAAGTGCTGAAATACATAGAATTCCTTGCTCCTTGGGAAGGATACCACTAATCCCAAGGGCTTGGTGAATTCCATGCACTTGGAGAATGCTCCTCTTCATGAAGCTCCCCTCCCAGTACACACACACACCCACAATCACTGTGCTTTGCTAATGCATTAACCATGCTTTTGCTAGCTGCTCTGTACTGTTATTATTGCAGAAAGCCAAGAATAGACAAGCAAATTGTTAGAATTGATGTAAGAACTTGAGAAGAATAACAGGGAAATATAATGTTAAGGTTATCACCCTGGATGTTGGGTTATGAGTTTGAATCCTGGCTCTACTACCATTTATTACTTTGAACAATTTATTTAACCTCTCTACCCTCTTTTGGACTTCAGTTCTCTCTATAAATAGTTGTAACATCTCCTGTGCAGTGTCACTGTGAGGATGAATGCTTTCCACACATATAAAGTACTGAGAAAGTAAGCGGCATTTGGTGAGGCATGTATAAATGTTATAGTGTTTTATGATATTCTCATATGACATTAGATCAATATGTAAACATTTATTATATATAACATTACTAAAAGACATAACTTTAAAGCACACATTTATATCTTTTGTAATAGCATAAAATACGTTGCTTAGGAATAAAACTAACTAATGAAATATAAGATCTTCAAGAAGTAAATTATAAACCAGGAACGGTGGTGTGTGCATACCTGCAATAGCAGCTGTCTGGGAGTCTGAGGCAGGAGGATCACAGACTTGAACTCAGCTTGCACAACTTAGTGAGATTCTCTTTCAAAATAAAAAGTAAAACAAGGGTAAGGCTGTAGCTCACTGCAAAGGCCCTGGGTTCAGTCTCTAGTAAATTATAAAATGTTATTGAATGTAATGAAAGATAAATAAACCGAGAGTTCTTCCATATTTATGTGAAGGAAGGTTCATTTCATTATCGTGAACCCTTTTCTTCTCTCCATGTTAATCTTTCATTCAGAGTAATTTAAAACAAAATGTTGGTGGGTGTTTTCGGTATGCGTGTGTGGAGTTTGAGTTGATTCTAAATGAAGACTGAAGTGCAAATACCACAGTGCCTCGGTCCCCAAGCTTAATTTGTTCCACAGTTGTGGAAAAGATCACATTCATGCTTGTGCAGCAAAAATGGTGATGGTCGTGTTTGTGACCCAGTGTAGAGTTTGTAAACAAAAATGAAATTTTGCCAAATGCTTTTGTTTGTGAACTGAGGTACTACTTAATTGAGCAGCATGGACTCAGTGCAGAAGTTGACGGATAGAGCAAGGAAACAGCATAGAAAATCCAGAAAGACACTCCTGCACTTACAGAAACGTGTTAGATAACAAAGGCAATATTGTGCATCTGGGGAATAGGACAAATTATTTAAAAATGAACAGTGGAGCAAAATCAGGTCCCAACCTCAGCACAAATGATGTCAGCCGTTAACCTCATGGCCTCTGTGTTCTCTCCTTCCCAGGAGCTCGCTCTCCCTCTACAGAGCTTACTTCTTTTCTTACCTTTAATTGGCCCACACTCACTCCATGGAACATATGTCTTTTCACACTTTTAATAAACCTCACTACCTTTAATAAAACCTCCATACCATTTTCCCTTGTCTTTCCAATTCTTTGTTCAAGGAACAAGAACCTAGAAATAATCTCTAGAATGATCCCACAGCACCCCAGACCCTGGTAACATAGTCTTAGAAAGCCCTGCCAGGGGGTACGAGTGTTGTGGATGATAAAAACTAGTGGCCCAGCGTGTGGCCACCTGCACCCGGCTCTACACTGTGCCACTTCACACTGCCCCCCAAGCCCTCACCCCCACCGTGTGCCAGGGCAGTCTTCTGCTGCTTTACACCAGGCTGACCTCGTGCTGAGGACACAGTGTGTGAGTGGCTGTGCCCTGGGGATGCGTGGCCTGATGGCCACCAGTGGGACAGCGAGGCAGCCTCCGTGGTCAGGTGGGTTGGGGGCTGCCCGAGAGCCTGTTTTTAATGCAGTCGCAGGACAGACCATTCAAGGGCCAGGAATGTAGATCAGTGGCACATGTGCCTGTCTGGCAAGTGCAAGGTCCTGAGTTTGATTCCAAGTACAAAAAAAAAAAAAATGAACAGACCGTTCAGTTTCCATGCATGGGACCTAGAGCTTAATATGCCTTTTCATCCCCATGTTTTTGTTCTCCCCAATACTTTGTTCAGTTTTCTCACCTGTGGGCAGCCTGGTTGAGTAGCCACCTACCCCCGCCTGCCTCTTCTTGGGCATGGAGTCTAATCTGCTCTTTTCCCTTAGATGGCCATTCGTCTCTAGGCACCCTTAGGGAGTCACACTCTCAGGGAGCCATCCTGGTCCACACGGTTCCACCATATTTGTTTGCCATTTTCTTTTTCAGCTGTCCTGGGGAACACCAGCAAATCTCACGCTGATAGGCAAGAGCTAAAGGTTTTGCTTACAGGGAGCATATGGAGCTCATCCCTCTGCTCTTCTAATCAGGTTAGACCCCTTCCCTGTTTCTTCCAACAGAAATTGGGTAATTTAGAAACATGTGCCTGAGGGCCTGAGAAGAACAAAGGGAACAGCCAGTGAAGGTCAACTTAACCTGCTGTGAGCGTGTGAACTAGAGCTGGAGTTAATAGATAACAAACTCTACCCTTGTACTTAGGACTTTTTGAGGTTTTTCTTCTTTTTTTTTTTTTTCTCTCTCTCTCTCTTAAATGCTAAAAAAAGAGGTTTCTACCTCACAGCCTTAAACAAAACAAAGCAATTACCAGAGATTTTATTATCAAGATAAATGTGAGGGAAATCGTTTCTCAGGTGGGTAGGTGGAGCCCCCCTCCACCCTGAGACTTTAGGAGTTCACCGTTTCTCAAGTCCCTCATTGGAGCCCCAGGAGTTCAACACTTCTCTTTAAGGAGTCTTAGTGGGCCACAGGGTGTAAAGAGTTCTAAAGAAAAATAAATAAATAAGAAGGCACCAGTGCCACCTGCTTTACCGGATACCTGACAGTACAACTGAGTCAGCGAGGGTGCCCCTGTGACTCATCAGGTCTGCATCCTTCTGAGGGGACGCCTTAGGAAGGACCCCAGACCTAGTCTTCTCTCTCTCTCCCTCCCTCTCTCTCTCCATCTCTCTCTCTCTCTCTCTTTTTCAGTCTCATGATACACCACAAGAAACACCCTGCAGATCCCAATGACCTCTCCCGTAGGCTGAATCTTTAAACATTGGGAACAGTTTGACCCTGACAGTCTGAAAGAAGAACAACTTATCTTCTGCTGCAATTCTGTTTGGGTCCAGTTTGAACTAGGAAATGGCAAAGGATGGATACAGAACGGCAGTCTAAATTATAATGCTATTCTTTAGTTAGCTTTTTTTGTAAAAGTCAAGGAAAATGGTGTGAAATCCCATATGTTCAGATTTTTATACCTCTTTATTTCTGGAAAGGCCCAAGAACTATTTTACCTAAGGAGCATAACACATTTTTTTGTCATAAAGTCTCATAAACATGGGTGTACCAGACCCACATTCACTGTTTAGAATATTTCTATTGATGATTATTAATTTTAATTTTAATGAGTTTTACTATATTAAGCAATGAGTACTTAACAGGAAAAAAGTCACAGAAATAAAGTATTGCATTTTTAAAATATTTCATTTTTAACATTTATTGAATGTTTATAAAAAAGCATCAAGATTTTCAACATTGACTGATTTTTGGAGTATATAGTCTAAAAAAAAACAACAGAAATAAATTGCTATATGAACTACAATGAAAATACCAATAGCGCTCTACAAAAAAAGTAATCTTTACTTCAATTACCACACCTAAGGCAGTCTGCCCACATGACAATAGTACCTTCCATACACACCTATCACTTACACTGACAACATGTGTGTTTTTCTTTCCTGGCCTTTTTATAGGACATAGTTGACATCTCATTGGTCTTACTACTTTGTCAGGAGGTTTTTATTATATTACACAATGTGTAGTTAACAGAATCATAAAATATCAATAAAATAAAATATTAAATTCTTAATATGAGCCAGGCCTGGTGGCACATGCCTATAATCCCAGCATTTGGGAGGTTGAGGCAGGAGAATCTTTGCAAGTTTGAGACCAGCCTGGCTACAAAGTGAGCTCAAAGTCAGTCTGAACTGCATAGTGAGACCCTGTCTCAAAAATACAAAATAAATTTAAAAATTCTTAATATGTATTTAGAATAAACATCATTTTCACATCAGCTGTGCACTTGTTGACAAAACCTAAAAGATAACATCAGAAATAAAAATCTATATGAACAACAATGAAAATACCAATAAAACTGTACAACGAAAATAATCTTCGCTTCAATTGTCCCCGGATAAATTTTTAAATTGAAAGCATAATAAAACTTCACATTTAGAAGGGCATAAATTTTTATGCCATATTTTGACCCATTACCTTTCCATAAGTCTTTTACATTCTTGCAGTTGCCATGAGAAATCTCTGCTAAGTTATTTAGACCTATGAATGCTTTCAGTTGAGCTAGTAAGGTGTCATAATAAATACATTTTTAATATGGCTATTGGTGCATACATAACATTTTACTGGTATTTCAGCCTTTGTGTATTTCACAGAATCTTGTAGCATTTCATCTGTTACAATTTCCAACACTGAGTGGCAGAGCTGGCATTTTGTCTGATATGTTTCATCCTTGCCAAGACCATCAGTCTATTTTTGGACCTAGTTCTAACATTGGATCATTCCATTTGGTTGCATGACCATTTTACAATATTTCAGCTAGTCCATTGTGTACTCACATTGCTGTTTTCTGCGTCATCTAAATCAAGGATGTGTGTATTCCCTGTGTATCAGTCGATTCTTGCTCCGTTTCACTGTTATAGGAACTTTGGCTCATATGGCCAAAGTCAAAGTAGTCATGATCGTCACTATCATCATCATCATCCTCATCCTCATCACCCGCCCACATCACTTTTCTGTTATGAAAACATGTATTTTCCATTGTTATAAAAATGTGTATTTAATGGATCATCTTTATCATCCATGCACCTTTGTTGTTTTTTGAGACAGGGTCTCACTTTGTAGTTCATATTGGCTTTGAACTCTGTATGTAACCCTGGATGGTCTCTCTATGTAACCCTGGATGGTCTCAAACTGGAAGTGGTCCTCCTGCCTCAGCCACCTGCATGCTGGGATTACTGGCCTCTACTCTTGGCTGATGATTTCTTTTGACCTCCTCCACAACTTGCAAATCTGGCTGTTCAGGTCCCATTGCACTGAATTGGGCTATTTCTATCAGAAAAAAATTTTTAAAAAAAAGAAAACTTTCTAAAAAAAAAACAAATCCAGTGGTATGGGTGTATCACACCCTTTGTGATACTCAGGTAAACATATATTAAACCCATTAGATGGAGCATAATGTTGGTGAAAATCCTGGTTTGACACTTTTGCACACATGCACACATCCTGCCTTTTATCACACCAAGTGAGTAAACACAAAGATTGCTTCCTGTATCCCTGTATCCTGTATCCTTCCTGTATCCCTGTATTCCTGTATCTCAGGCAAATATACTGAGATGCACACCTGGCTACTATTCTGCTAAAGTAAAAATTTACAGTAGAAAATAAGGGATATGTTTGTGGAACCCAGTGTTCTGCTCTTTGGGTTTAAGAGACCTCCAAGGAAGAGGAAATTGATGATCTTGTCCTCAGACACCCACTTACCTCTCAGGTTAAGATGGGTCTCTTCTACTTGTTTAATGAAAATAACCACAAAGAATGGCCTCCCCAGGACAGTAAATCAGTCCCATCCTCTTCAAGTGACTCAGGAACTCCGCCAGAGACCATCTCCCCAGACAGACCCAGTATTCCTCAGTCCTCTGTGTTCCTCAGACAGCTTTTAGCCCTGTGGGATATACTCAGAGTGAAGTTTCTTACTCTTCTGCATCACAGTTCATCCTGCTCCTAAGAGAGGACCCAGGGGTAGAAGGGACTACTGGAGTCCAGGTTCCCTCTTCAGTGGCAGATATGCAACAATGCCAAGAATAGGCCATTATTCAGAAGATCCTGGTAGGTTTGCAGATTGGTTTCAAACTGTGACCCTTGCTCTTGACCTATTAAATCAAGATGTCCAATTTGGACTCAGCATCCTCAACCCAGTAGTAAAGTTTATCCATTCAATACTTCAGATGTGGATACAGACTACAGCCCATAGTAGTCTGGAATCTAACAAATTCACCAAGCTTTCTCCCACTGAACAGGCAGGTCAACAGTTCTTCACATATGGGCACTGACAGTTTTCTTACTGTCTTACAGGCTTTTCAACCCAGCCAGTGAGTCACAACAACGCAAGGTAGTTGGAGAGAACGTAATCCAGGCCTACAGCCCCTTTCAGTCATAAGTAGCTACCTGATGACAGAAACTTCCACACCCTCAACATCCCTTAAAGAATTTTGTGGATTTATGTCTCACAGGGGGAATAAGGCAAGAAATTAGGACATGGCCAGCTGGCTTGGCAATTGGACATGACCTGCAATTACAGAGATCCAGGACACAAGCTCAGAAAAAGGAGTTTCCAAGCCCTTCACCTGGGGCCGATCAGAAAGTGCTACCTTCAATTTTTCTGGTGTAAAATCAGAGGATTTGGTAAGATGGCCTAGATCTAACATCAGCCTGAAGAATGGGGGACCATTAACCTCATGGTTTTCTCTTTCTCTATGGCCCGCTCTCACTCTGTAGAGTGTACTCTTTTCCTACCTTTAATAAATATAAAACTTCACTTCCTTGTTTGCTTGTCTTGTCCAATTCTTTGTTATGACAATAAGAACCTGGCAAGAATCTCTAGAAAGAGCCCACAGCATCCTAGACTCAGTAACAAACTTCACCCATACCCAGGACTAAAGACTTAAGAATTAAAAACATGACAAAGACAAATGTTTTCTTAATGACCCTGGGTCTGTGGAGAATTTCTTAAATGAGAATTGGAAGCTGGGTGTGGTAGTGTACACCTGTAATCCCGGTACTCTGGGAGGATGAGGCAGGAGGATCACAAGTTTCACAAGTTCGGAAATTTAGTGAGACTCTGTCTTAAATAAAATAAAATAAAATAGCTGGAAAAGTATTTCTGTATGAAGGCCTTGGGTTCAGTCCAGAAAAGCACAAGCCATATAGGAAAAGACTGATCAATGAGATCATGCTAAAATTAATTCCTGTCAATATTTTATTATTGTCTGATTCACTAAGTTAATGGTCTCAATTTTACATTCTGTCCTCACAATACAATAAAGCATCTATGCCTTTCGTATGGTGGTTTTTCAGTGCCTCCTGTAGAGCTTGCAAAATGTGTATTAATTTCGATTTTGATTGTGTGACTGGCTTTGACTAACAGAATGTATAATTAGATGCATAATGTCCAGAGATTTTTCAACGTGCTTCTCTGGCTTGCCCTTCCCCCATCATTGATCATAAGAGCACACCCTGAGTAGCTGCTGTTTTCAAATCCAAGACACCCAGAACAGCTTTAAACTGGACCTGAATTTGGAAGAGAGCTCTTCTGGTGAAAAGACTTGTGAGAAAAATAAATTTTTGTTGCTATAACAATTGGGATTGTGAACATTTTATAAAATAAAACTATTCTAGCAATAGCTGATTAGTACATTAACTCATTTTTTAAAATTTTTAGGGGTAAGGATACGGAGGATCCACAGGAGAGGGTGGAGGGCTGGAAATCAAGTTTAGTGGTAGAGCTCTTGCCTAGCACGCACAGGACCCTGGGTTCAACCCTCGCAATGAAAAAGTAAAAGTACAAAAAAAAAAAAAATTAAGAGGATAGAGGCTGAGAAATGTACAAGATCTAGAAAGTTTCTCGGGGATAGGATTCAAGAATCACCACCACGTCTAAAAGTAGCCTAGCAAGGCCAGAGCAGTGCTGCTGGCATGAGAATCGTGTTCTATTTCCATGATCTTCTGGTCAAGATACAAACACCAAAAGACAGCATGCGGTTGTCCTAGCTGCGACCACCTGCACCCACACAAGCATCTGCGGGCCATGCTCACGCCTGAACTGTCGTGCTGTATCCCTTCGGGACTGTGACCAGACCCAGGCTCCACTTCCCACTGTAGCCGCCAGGTGGCCTCCCCACAGGTCTCCTTGAAGTCCTCATTCTCTGTGAGTAGCGCAGAGAACAAGACCAAGAGTCTGGATGAAACCTAGGAGGCGCGAAGCGGGAAGCAACAAGCAGGCTGGTTGGTGGTAGATTTTGCTTTGCAAAGCAAGATGTCTTTATGTCATATAATCAGCTGGGCAAATATGGAGGTGATTTTGGGTTGGGAAAGAACCCAAACAGAGCTGTGTTTTAGGAAAGTTAATCTTCCTGGGGTGTATGGGCTGAGAACAGAAGGGAGACAGGCCCAAGGGCTCTTCTTTGAGCTAGAAGTGTAACCACGGACAGCTTCTCCAAAGTCGGTCTGCTCGTCTGTCATTCCTCAAAAGTGTCCCATCCAAAACCAAAAAGGGCCCGAAGTGTAAAATCTTCCACGTGGGATCATGTTGGTTTCAGATAAAAAGTTTTTCAGATTTTGGAGAATTTTGGAGTTTTTAATTCAGGATGCTCAGCCTGTCGTAGTTTTTTCTTAGTGTAGTTTTCCCAGTTAGCAAATGCTACAAACAAAATTACTGTAGAACAAGCATTTTCAAAATAGAGAAAATATAACACCTGCCTCCCTGAGCAGTGACATCCAAATAAATAAATACATAGATTTAGAACAGTGCTTGGAATACCCTAACTACTGAGCAAACCTCCAGCCACTATAGAAGAGCAATCCTAACCCTGAAAGGAAAGGCAGCGACCACACATCTAGAAGATCTGTGGAAGTCATCCTTTGTGTCCCTGAGCTCCTGTGCCCTTATGGGTTTTATGAACAGTCCTGTGAAGAAGAGGCTCTGAAATCTGTTGCGTTACCATCGCCACCTCCAACGCAGAAAAAGCCTAAGCCATGAAGCGTTCTTCTAAGCTCGGGCAGAAGGCATCCTTGGAAGAAGGCCTATCTTCCAAGTGACAGCGTGGCGGAGACCCCCGGGCACTAGGACAATGATCATCTATTCCCTCCTGTGATAAATGAACGGCCGCTGTTCTCAGATGCAGTTTCCCTCTCAAACACAACCGCAACTAGGAAAGTAACCACAGGGTGTCGCTGTGACCTAAAACTTCCATACAGGGGCCTCAGTGGAAGAAAGCAGTTAAAGCCTGTCTCCGAGCTCCTTACACTTTAGTGTGTTGGCAAACCCGCCCCGATGGTGTGAACATTCAGCTTTTGATCCCGCAAGTCGGGGATGGAGCCTAAAATTCTGCACGTCCAACCACCTCTACGCAGTGCTGTGGCGTGATTCGAGTCCGAGCACAGCCCTCAGACGTTCTCTTGCTGTTTCTGATTTGG
This sequence comes from Chinchilla lanigera, assembly GCF_000276665.1. NCBI lineage: Eukaryota > Metazoa > Chordata > Mammalia > Rodentia > Chinchillidae > Chinchilla > Chinchilla lanigera. The sequence goes on along the minus strand of NW_004955443.1, from coordinate 8,474,583 downwards.
AACAAGAATGAAAATTAAATGGACCTGAAAAAGGGCCTGTTACATGCTTTCAAGAGGCAATGAAGAGGAAGAGGAAAAGAGCCATAAAAGACAAATAGTGCAGCTTTCTCTTTGCATTGCAATCCCAGAACTCCTTAGTTTGGTCCTCAGGACTGACAGGCAGAGGCAGAAATCTGGTTGGGGAAGTAATGAGGTGGTGGTTAGGGTGGGATCTCTTGGTTGTGCCCGGTGGCACGGCCTATAATCTCAACTTCAGGGAGGCTGAGGCAGGAGGATTGCCAGTTTTACCCCAGCCTATGCAATTTAGCGACTTTGTGAGACCTTGTCTTTAAAAAAGAAAAAAAAAAAAAGGATCTTTTGTATTTTGTTTCTCTGACTCTGACACAAAGGCTCATTTAAGAGTTTATCACAGAACTTACAAAACGCCAAGTGGCCAGGGTCCATGCAAAGGGTTGGAAAGAGAGGGCCTTTGCACGGAGCCGGGGGTAACAGGAAGAGCCTCTTTGCTGAGGGCTTGCTCTTGCATGCACAGTGTGTCTATTTTAATACCATGAACTTCTGCTTTCACGGCTGGTGGGGAGAAGCCATGAAGTGAAACAACGCTAGTCCACTGTGGCAGCCTGTCCTCTGCGACCTGTGCTCTAGGGCAAAAGCACCCTGCCAAAGAACAGGTTACTTTGCTTCCCCTTTTTTGTAAAATCAAGTTTATTGGTACGATTTGCATACACAGATGAATCACATTCATCACAGGGAATCTGCACCTGTACGTGCTATATCTTAGTACCTCTTTTTTTCCCATTCCCCTCCCTCCCCTTCACCTTTTCTTCCCCTCTTTATTTATAAAGCTTTGTTTCCATTTTATCCTTCTTTTCTCATTTTATTTCTTTTCCCTTCCTTCATTTCTCCCTCCCCCTCCCGAGTTCCCTTTTTCTTTTGAACAATTTCTATTTCACAATATCTGTTTTACATTTTGATTCTTATTTACATTTTCAGTGTCTCACACCAGAGAGACTGTGAGATATTTACATATGTGTGTCTGATTTATTTCACTTAAGATTATGGTCTCAAGGTGCATCCATTTGGCTATAAATGTCTCAAGTTTATCCTTCTTTTATCGTTGCATGAAAAAACTTCTTTATCCATTCATCAGTTGATGGGCATTTGGGTTGTTTCCAAGACTTAGGTATTACAAACTGTGCTGCTATAAACATGGGTGTGCCTATATAGCTGTGGTATGATGCTTTTAGTTCTTCTGGGAAGATCCCAAGAAGGGGAATAGCTGGGTGAAAGGGGATCTCTTGTCCTAGTTTTTGCTGGCTTCTATTGGCTTTCTTTTTCTCTTGGTACTTTTTCAATTTTTTTTAAAAATTTCATTTGGCTTCTTATTTGGGAGGGGCTTTTCATTTTTAATGATCTTTGTGTATCATTTTATAATTTTTATTCTTGGGTTAAACCTGAATGCTGACAGATGTGAAAGCAGCATTATATCTATTAGTATGGACTTTTTATTTATTACATCAGTTCAGCATTTATCCAGCTTCCTACTTCTAACAGTTGAGGAAGATGTTGGCTCTGAACATCTTCCAAGGCTCTGAGAGTGCAGTCAGCTTCCTCTCCAGTTAATTTCCCCCTGCAGCCTCCCCTGGGAAGCTTTATGGGCCAAACTTCTCCATCCAGTTGGCATAAACTATGTAGCAAGTTGCCCTAGCTGCACCCAAGACGGAAGCTAAGTTTGGGTCACACTCTTCTCCCTCCACTTGCACACATGAGCTGTTATGCGCAGAGAGGAAGAGGGAGCTTCACTTGGCGTTTGAAGGTGAATGGACAGGAATAGGCACGGTAGGAGGGACGCAGTACCGTCCCACTCCTTGCCCCTCTGGACTGGTTTAGAGCCCCACCGAGGTTGAGAGTGAGCACCAGACAAATGGGTTTCATGAGACACAGTGAGTGTCTGGGCCCCAGAATTGCAGCCCCGGGATGCCGAGGCACTGACACAGTTTTGTGAAGTATGGAACCTATTGGACTATGGAACTCACGGCTTCTCACCTCAAAAAATAATGGATTCAGGATTACTGGAAGAAAGCACCCTTAATGTGGATGTTTGCATGGACTGGAAGTCACCTTCATTCAGCAATGTCAGGGGTGAGAGATGCTCACAAGGAGTTTGAAAGACCTTGTCCAGCCACCTGAGGGAAAGAGTGGAGAAGATCGTGGCTGAGGCAGCGCCAAATGGCAAGTGTCGAGCATGTGCAAGGGCCCTTGGGACTTGGTGGGAATTCTCGTGGGGATCTTTGCGGGAGGCAGAGTCTCCACTTCAGCAGGACAAGAACAAGAACGGAATAAGAACAGGAATGGGTGTCACCGGCATTGACGTGCCTTCTCTGTCCCACAGGTCAGTGAGAAGTGGTAGCATTTGGGTAAAGCACTAAATGATGAGAATTTCTGTTACACAACAAGATACCTCCGTGCCAAAGAAGCGTCCATGAGGGATAAGAATTTCCAAGGTGTCTATAAGTATGGAAGAACCAAATCAATACGGCAGCACCATTCCAGTGCTCCATCTCAGGGCTTCCACACTGTCAGCCAGCAGGAATGATCTACTTATGAGGTTGCTCACCTTACATGGGGACCTGACCAGCAGTCTTTGAGTTGTACGTTTCACAACTCTGGGATATCTGACTGACCTCATGTTCAAAGCAGAAGGTCAGAAGTCACCTCAGTGGGGAAAAGGGAGGACGGAGACCCATGCAGGTCTGGGTCAGAGCCACAATTCTCCTTCTTGGAGAATACGGCTGGTTGCGGCAGCGCCAGGCCCTGAGGAGGGCTTAGAAAATTCAAAGAAGGCCCCCAGGTGCTGAGATGTGGCCCCGTGGCGGAGGCTTCTCTGGTCCAATGGTGTCCAGCTTACCTAGAGAGGCTGACTGAGCAACAGGGAAGAGGCAGTGGCTGGGATGGGGGATCCATACATCCCATTTGCGGTGATTTGTACAATCTGCAGACTCTGAAGTAGCTCAAGGGCAAGTCCCTGCGGTCAGGCAGCTCCCAAGGAGGAAGTGAGGAGTAATGGAAAATGTGTGGGTGAGGGCCGCAGGGGTGACAACAGGCCATTGCTGGCAGGTCCCAGAAAGTGTCAGCAAAAGTACACTTATTGCAGAGGAAGAACGTCCACTGCTGAGTGAAACTGTGTCCCCGACTTACCAGAGAGGCTCCCACTGAAGCACAGCCTCAGCAGCAGAGGCCCTGCTGGACTTCAGAGGAGCTGGGAGCCCACAGGGGTCCACAAAACGTTTTCTTCAGAGAAAATGAGGAAGGAGTGGCTGTGTGCCAAGCACTGCTCCAGTCAGAGAAGGAAACAACACTTGTGAGCAAACAAACAAAAAATCTCAGTTCCCGAAGAGCTTGCATTTTAGTGGGGGAGGACAGAGAACAGCCAAGATGAACAGAAAAATGGTACTATAATTCTGAAAGCAGCAAATGCTATGGAAAAATGAAATGCAAGTGTCACGGCTTGTGTCTAAACGTCCCCCCAAAGCCTCATGTGGTATAGGTGGGGCTTTTCGGCAGTGGCTGGATCTACAGTGTGTGATGCTGGGATTAAGGCTGTGATGTGGGGATTGATTCATGGTGTGATGTTAGGATTAAGGGTGCCCCCCCTTAGATGTGAGTGCTACCCTTCCTAAGGATAGGTAGACTGAATAGAATATCAGGGGCAGAGGAGGGCTGCTGTTGTCGCTTGCTGCTTGTCACTCACCGCTTGCTGCCTTCTGCTTTGCCACCCTCTGCCCACCATGAACTGTTTCTCCTCTGCGATGTTCCTCTGCCATGCTACCCTGCTGTGGACCCCGCCAACTACCAACTGAAACTTCTGCAAACTGTAAGCTAAGTAAGCCTTTCTGCCTTTAACTTTTGGAGTCAGGTATTTTGTCTCAGCAATGAGACAAGGAACTAAGACAGCAAGGAAAGTGAATAAGGTGCACTGTCACTTTCAGCTAGCTTGTCCAGCAAGTCTTTACTGGGAATGTGACTGGAGCAGTGATTTAAAGGGCAAAGGGAATGTTGCAGTGATTGAGGAAAATGTGAATGGATTTAGAATCTACTTTATTTGGGTTTTCCTACAAATATTTCAAGCTGAGGATTAGAATGTGCGTGTCTTGGTAGAGTGGTCACTTCAAAGCAACTTGGATGCCACCTCCAGACTTGGTCTGCAGGCAAGCGTGAGGTGAGATCAGAACTACAGTGAATGTTTAAATAAAAAACCGAAACTTTATTACAGTAAAAGGCACATTGCTACTAATTATTATATCCCCTCAAAATATTCCCCCTCACTTTGAACATATTTACTTGATCACTCTTGCTATTTTTGTGCTTGCCAGGCAGGTCCTGTGCCGCTGAGCTACATCCCCGGCCCTCTTGCTACTTCCTGAAACAGATCTGAACGTCCTTTTTGTAGTGTCTTTACATAGCATGATTCAAAAATATATACGAGTGCTGCAGCCAAGTGCCATCCAAAGGAAAGGCAGCTCATAACAGCATCACAGTGAGTCCTCATCGACCTTATTCTGGCTCTTTCTAAAAGTAACATGATGGGAAAGGTAAAGGTTTTGAATGGATTCGGGACATCAAGGCAGCCGGGACAGCACAACTGAAGACATCCAGGAAAGAGGACTGCCAGAACTGCTTCAGAAAGGGGCAAGAATGATGAGGCAAGTGCGTCTGAAGGGAGGGAGAGAATTTGAGGTGATTCATGGCAATGTGTTTCTCACTCTAATAATATCTTTTAAATTAAAATTATTAAACATTCACCATATTTTTTATTACACCTCATAGTTCTCACTGTGAGGAGGCAGATATGAGACTGTATATGGAATTGTCCTGGCCCAAACCCTCACCCGAGGTCCCTAACCCTGAATCTGAACGACCCCACAGTTAGCTGCACTTTTGCCCTTGGATGTGGCCCCTGCAACACCTGGAGCTGCGTCTTCCCACAGCTCTGTGGCTCCATGGTTACCTGGGCTTGAAAGGGAGCAGTATCTTAACAGCTGGCTGTCAAAACTGACTTCCTGTCATAGACCGCCTCCAAATCCACACTCAGGAGTGCTTACCGTGCTCGCCCCCTGTGGGGAGTCAGGGCACACCGTCAGAGCCGCTTCAAGTGGCCTGGAGCAGGCTGGGAGGGCCAGGCCCAGCAGTACAGCATGCGAAACAGCAGAACAGATGGGAAACAGCTCGGTGAAGGGGCGCCATGTGAGGCATCCCTGGCAGGCCACCAATGATGACATTTCCTTCAATGCCGCCAGAGGCGGGGAGGCCTGTGGGCAGGCACCACACCAAGCCCAGTGTTCAGGGACGCAAAAGAAGACTGAGCACTCTGGGAAAGAGCCAGGGACTCACAGGGCTTGCTGATGAGGTGAAGGAGGTAAAAGGAGATGGGTGAAAAATTTCAGATACGCACGGCATTTCTTTCTTTTTCATGTGTGGAAACTACAACTTTTTTCCAACTAGGGAATGAAGATCATGTCTGTTTTTGAAATACAACTTTGCAAGTTTTCTTTCTGTGACCTATGAAACTAGAAAAGAAGAATCAAGCAAAATGAGTAGGATGTGTAGGCTTTTCAAATTATCTTAATTTTTTTTATTTGAAAAAGAAATACAGAGTCACTGTAAGCAATTCAACCATTATAGAAAATACAACATAGAAAGCAAATGCTTCCTGTAATCCAACCTTCTAGACCCAAATCACTATTACTATACAGTGTACTGATGTAGAATCTTGTATGCTTTTATTTCAATGTATAAACTAATATATTAATGTAAGTTTCTCTGCACCAGTAAATACAGAACTACCTAATCATTTTAATGGCTGTATAATATTCCATTATAGATGTTTTAGACTTTCTTGAGTCAATCTTTATTTGGAGGACATTTGGGAGGCTTTTCAATTTTTTATGATTATAGACTCTTTTTTACATAAACCTTGGCAAACGTGTGCAGATGTTTCTGAGAATACATTGTTAGAAATCTTTCTAGCGATTGACATGATTTTTTTCATTTTTCCATTCAATAGATATTGCCAAATTGCCATCATAAAGGCTGTATCCACTTATGTCCCAACAATGTATGTGGTCCCTGGTTGCCCTGGGAGTTGGCAGGCACTTTACACACAGTCTGTCCGCATTAGAGAGACAGCAGAACCCCAGGACTCTGCATTCCGTTCTGTGAATGTCTGTAGTTCACACATTTCTCTGGCGTCTATTAAGTTAGCACTGATAGCAGTGCGAAGATTTGCCCAAAAAAGCCCACATTTACGCCTATCCTTGGGCCATTCCCAGTATGCTTTCTTTTCTATGAGAGCTTTCAGCGTATGAAAGTGGGTAGGAATACAGTACAGCGGGATGGGCTCCAGCACGAGGAGAATGGTGTGATCGGAATTGTCAGGGCAGTACGGTTCATAGTGGCACCACTCGCTCTGGACAAAGCTGGGAGACAAAACGAAGATGGACTTGTAGCTCTTCTCAGTGCAGCTAAGGATGTTTTCAGTAATGCTCTTGCTGGGGTCGAAGTTTCTCTCACAAAGACAAAGCAAAACAGAACCATCTTCTTTCTCTAGATTGGGGACCAATTCGTTCCTCACCCAGAGAGAATCACGTGCACTGTATGAAATAAATGCATGGAATTGAACGTTTCTCCTCAGTTGCTCTTGTGCTGCCTTCCTAGCCCTGTGCCATGTCTGCATCCACTGGCCCAGCATCCTGAGATACCAGGGCACATCAAAGTGGAGGAAACAGACAGCCACAGGCATCACCACAACCAGCAAGAGGACGACAGCGGTGACAATCAGCAAAGCTGTGTTGCAAGACAGCTCAGAAAGATAAACATCTTCTAACAGAGTCCCCTTTAGATTCAAAGGGTATTCACAGATGTATGAATCTGGCCATCCAACCATCATGCCCACTGAATGTTTTTCAAGCCGAATGAAGTTTCTTAATTCGCAAGTACACTGGAATGGGTTTTTCCCTGCGTTTAGAGTCTTAACCTCCTGGCAGCTCTGAAAAAACTCCCGAGATGAGCTGAGAATTAAGTTCATTTCAACGTTCAGAACTGAGAGGCCTCGGAAATGACTGCACCCGGGGAGATCAGTTAGAAAATTAAACGCAATATTTAGCTCTTGTAAAGACTTCAGATGAGCAATCTCCTTGGGGACCCTTTGAATTTTGTTATAGTTCAGGTCAAGAATTTGAATATTTCTGGGCAAGCACCTGAAAACAGAATCGGCAAATTTATTAGATGATAAGTTCATGCTGATCAAAGTTTCTGGCCACAAGCAATTTTCATCCTTTCCGTGCTGCAGTAGATTTTGGCTTAGATCCAAGTACATCAAGGCTGTGCGGTTAGCAAAGCAGCTCACTAAGGAAAGGGTCTCCAACTTATTGCCCTGCAGAATCAGAGTGTTCAAATCAGGCAACTGGATTGGATCTTTAAATAGTTCATCTGTTAAGATATTATTGGCAAAATTTAAAGACCGGAAACGTTTAGGAGCATGAGGGAAAAGCATATGCGGCATTTTTGCATCTGATATTGTCAAGTTTTCTATATCCATTTTTGTGAAAAGCAAGTAGATTCTATCTTGTGGAACGGAAAAAACTCTGAAATGGATGTGCTCCAGTCTTACAGCTTTCATGACAGAATCTGAGTAGTCAAATGAATTGTGGTCAAGATACACCTGCCCTCCAAACATCATATCCTGGATCTGGAAGTATTCCACTGACGTGTGCCAAACAAACTGGAAGATGAGGAGAAGGTCATCCCACAGTAAATCAACTTTGCTAAATAACAGAGTAGATGTCTTGGAATTCTCTGAAGTAAGATGTCGTGGAGGGCCGTCATTTAAAAACTGACTTTTGCCGTCTATATTTGTCATTTGCAATATTCTTGAAGTCTTGAGTCCATCACACAAAAGAACCCAGAAATGTACTTCCATTGGTAAAATTATGTGAAGTTTTGTTGTGTTTAAGAGGGGCAGGCTGCCTTCCTCGTAGTGAGAAAGACTTCTCAGCCCAAAGAAGACAGTGTTGAGATGCAAATGAGCAATTTTCTGGAAATCTGATTTTTGTATTTTTGCTCCACTCAAACCTAGGGTTTCCAGCTGTGTCATGTTACCAACCTCCTCGCAAATGGGCACAGTTTCAAAGTCATTAAAGGAAAGATCTAAATGTCTGAGAGCTGCCAGTGGGTGCCAAGTTACTATCTTCAGTCTATTGTAAGACAGATCTAAATATCTTAACTCCTTGCTAAATTCAAAGATCTTGATATCCAGCTCTTGGATTCTGTTATGGGATACAATTAAAGCTCTCAGTTTGGAGACAGAATGAAAATCTGAACTCTGGAGTTGAAATAAGAGGTTGTAGGATAAATCCAGTGTGGTCGTGGCTGGAGCCAGGTCTGTGGGAACCTTTCTTAGAGCCATGTTGGAGTAGTTGGTAGCCAATTCCTTTCCTTCTGGAAGTTTTGGAGCCCAGCCTTCTACCGACACAACAATATTACAAAATATATAAATGTTCCTGATAAGTCTCATTGTATTTCCAAGTGTCTTATTACTTGTTTCCTCATTTGAATCATGAAGGTGTGTCCACATCCCTAGAAAGACAGCATACCATAATGGTTTTTAAAATTGGTTCATTGTATAGGTTTTTTTAATGCCAATATCTGCCTATATTCATGAAGAGGTTGCAATGAAGTCTCAACCTGTATATTGAATCTTGGACTTGATCCCAGAGCCATGGCCGAGAGAGCTCCAAGTCAGTTACTGCACATACCATGTTCCCATCACGGAGACAAATCAGAGTTCTCAGAGGGCAGAGTAGGTGGTAGAATCCCCCACGTATACACACACCTCCCAACCTTGCTTAGGAACTACTTTGTTAGGTCAAAACCCATACCCTCCTCCATATTTCCTTAATAGCCTTAGATAGTCCTAAGATTTTAAGAGGATTGAAAGTAACATTTTATCAACAAATATTGTGGGCTCTTGAATTACTATCATGGAGTTGCTCCTCACCTTTCTGTTTATGAGTCTAGAGAGTCCCTGCGTCTGACCTTCACCAACACTTACCCGTATACATGGGAGGTGCAAATCACAGGAGCAGAATGACTCGGGTCCTTGTGCCTCTGCTTGTCTTCAGGCTGGTGGCCAAAGAAACCTAGGTCACTGACAAATAATAACAATACATAGTGATTAAGAACAGTTCCCCTTTCTTGGAAGCTTTCAAAGTGCCAAGATACATATTAAATGCTGCATATATACACTCTTTGCACAGTCTTGGTGAATACACGTTCAACATGTATACGAATGAACGGACGATATCATTTCACCCTCTAGCACAAGATGGCACATAATATGATTTCAAAACTATGTGTCAAATGCGTAAATTCACGTTGTGGATTCTTGGAGGGGTGAGGTGCATGATGGTTAAAGAGTAGGTTTGGTGCTAGGAACCCAGAGGTCTGTGTTCAAGTCCAACATTTACCAGTGACTGGCTATGTAACTTGGACCATTTATTTAACCTCTGAAAGCTTTAGTATCATCTGTTAAATGAGGCTTACAAAATAGATGATGCATACAATTATTTAGTGTCATGCCTACCTTATCACACATAAGCAGTTATCAGGCCCAAGACAAAAATAAGGCAAGTCAGGGACAAATTTTAAGGGAGTAACAAGGAATTCAGTAATCAAGAAATGGCTTTAATGAAATATTTAAAAATTCAAATGTTATGTGAAAGTCCACATTGAAAAAATATAAAAAAATTTTTGCACTTTGGGATGCTGAAGCAGGAGGATTGCAAACTTGAGCCCAGCTTGGGCAACAAGTGACTTAATGAATCACTGTTTCAAAATAAAATAAATTTTAAAAGGCTGGGAATGTGGCTCTGTACAAAGACTCTGGGTTCAATACCAGTACTGCCAAAAAAGAAAAATCATAGGTAAGATCAGCACTGAAGAATTTTTCTTTAGCCTCAGGCTCCAGTGTGGCTTGGAAGGTCTCCTTGTCCCCCACTCAATTTAATCATTAAGTTGAGAAAGGTGATTTTAGTGTTATCATCTCACAAAGCACGTTCTTTACTTTGATATTCTAGGCGTGGGAGCCACCTCCCTTGAAGAAGGTAGCAGAATCTACCCTGGCTTCGGAGTTTCCATCTCTTACACACTTCCTCCCTGCCCAATACCACAGCTGAATCTGGAAGTGTAACAAGAGAGGAACTAACTCTTTTTGAACTTCTCTTAATATAAGTAAAAATAAGGTCTTCTCTCTCAGGCAATGCATAGGTAGGATGGCATTTTAGAAAAATGGAATATAAACTTTTGATGAAAGATGCACACAGGATACTACTGTTATATTATTACTACTATGCTGAAGGTAGATGAAAAGCAGAGAATGACTTCCCTTAATAGATTGCAGTTTAAAAGTGCAAGTACAAAGACACGTGAAATAGCAATTGGTGGTTTGCTGAAGAATGCATACTTCATTACCTGGGAATTTCTCTTTTCCCAATAATACCATGATATAGAGAAAGGTTTTAAATTTCATTGAATGCGGAAGAACCGTTGTTACATAACAATAAGAACAAAAGAATGATATTTTTTGAGCATCTCTTATGTGTCCAACACAGAGCTAAGTGTTTCCTGTACTCTCTCTTATTCAGTCCTCTCAGCAACCCAACAAAACGGCGGAGACTATTACCCCTGTTTTACCAGTGTAGGAGCTGACACCCACAGGTTTAGTAACTTGCCCTTAAGCAGTGGAGAAGGAGTTTAAACTCAGAGCTCTCTGGTGCCTGCTGAGTGGTAGTTAAACTCAAACTGAAGGCAGATGAGACCCTGAAATGACGTGGCTCAGGGTATGATGGCTGAGGTCTTTCCTTTGACCTGGCTGGCCGCCCAGGGGCCTCTTCCTTCCCCCCAGCCCCATGTCCTCTCTCCGAGTGGTGAATGGCTAGGTGCCGCAAAGCCCAGAGACGCTGCCGATGTACAACTACATTAAGAGAGTTCTAAGTTCACGTGAAGCAGAACTCGGGGTGCACACGTCCCTAATTAACAGCTCCGTGTAGGGGGTCTGTGACCCGAACTCAACAGTGGCCACATGGTCCTCCTTGGCCACTTTGAACTTCTGAAGGAAATCGCACTGGACAAGATCTGTCCACCCACCCCAACTTTTACACATGCACCACAGATGCGGAGCTGTTGGACGGGGTGAAGGACCACAGGTATGCTTCAGCCACACATCTCAGCCAGCAGATGTTGGTAACAGGATCACTGGCAAATGAAAGCCAGGAAAAAAATTTTTGCCCTAATGCCTGGGACCATCCACACTGAATCAGCTGATGAAGTTAACTTGCAATCAGTGACAGAAAAGCCAAACCCACGAGCACCGGCAGAATGATTGCTCCGATCAGTAGCCCCACACTCACTCATCACTAATCTTTAGGCAAAGTAATGCAGACTCAAAAATCTGAGTATGTCTGCTTTGCTTCCATCCGTACAAACTCAAATTATCCCCTCTTTAGAAAGGCCCGTGAAACCCTTATTTCATTTTCACAAATGTTGCAACAAACAGAGCTAACAGTTCTTACCGCGGGGCTGGCACCCTCTTGGAGAGCTGCAGGTGCGTGATGTTCGTTGACACCGTCAGAATTGGCTGCAGGAGTGGATTACAAACAGTTTCTGTGATGCTAAATCCCTTTCCCCCTCTACTGTATGCAAGTGGCATTACATGTGACACAAATTCGGTATCAGGTAAGTGCAGTTTTTATTGTGGTAAAATAAACGTAACGGAAACTTATCATTTTAACCATTTGTAAGTGTGCAAGTGAGCGGAATTAACTGTACTCACATGGTTGTGCAACCATCACCACCATGCAGCTCCAGAGTGTTTCATCATCTCAAATTGCAACTCCAAGCCCACTAATCATAAGTGCCCATTTCTCCCTCTGTTCAGCCGTTGGTAACTACAAGTCTACTCTCTGTCTCTGTGAATTTGTGTACTCTAGAGGCGGTAGGTAAGTGGAATCTTACAGGATCTGTTATTTTGTGGCTGACTTGTTCCACCTAGCATGTTTCCAAGGTTCTCCCGTGTTATAACATGTGTCAGAATATCCTTCCTTTTAAGGCTAAACATTCCAATGTATGCATATGCTATTGCTTGTGCGTTCACCCATCAATAGATAACACTGCTAAACCCTGGGTGAACAAATAGCTCTTCAAGTTGCTGCTTTCAATTCTTTTGAGTATATGAGGTGCAACAAAAATATGGTGCATGTTTACAATTTTTAAAATTATTACAGTACAAGACACATTGGCATTAATCACCTTCAAAATACTCCCTCTCACCTGGAACATACTTGTCCAGTCATCCTTGCCACTTGCTAAAGCAATTCTGGAAGCCCCTTTCATGAGTGTCTTTACTTGTGCTATCATGGCTGCCTCGATGTCCTGAACTGATTCAAAGCATTTCTCTTTCATTGTCATTTTGACTATGGAGAAGAGCCAGAAGTCACACAGATCTAGTGACTAGGTGGATGCGGACATACCATAATATTTTTATTTAACAGAAAGTGCAGTATGTGTTTGATCAATGAGGGGAGATCAGAGTATGTGGTAAATGTTTAAATAAAAATATTTGTTACAGTAAAAGACATATTGGAATTAATGCCCCTCAAAATATGCCTCCCTCACTTTGAACACATGTATTCCATCATTCTTGGCAATGTGTCTTTTTTTGTAATAAGTTTTCTTTAAACTTAAGCATGTACCATATGTCTTTTTGTATACCTCGAAGTGGCATTACTGAGCCATATGGTAATTCAATGTTTAACCTCTTGAAGAGTTCCCACCCTGCTTTTCCACAGCATCTTAGAGCTCTCTGATGGTCCCTTACTTCAAGGTCCCACTGCGTGGCGGGTGGACAAATGGTGACGAGAAGGAATAGGAACCAGGCTTTGTAATTTCAGAAATCTCATTGGAAGAGGTTGGAAGGAGTTACCTAGAGGCCTTGTCTTGAGGTAAAGAGATAAAATTGACGTGATATTTTTTATGTTGGCTGCAGAGTACAGATCATTGTTTTCAGACACACTTGATGTCTTACTTATGCATAGGATTTAAGGGAAGTGGCTGGAGATGTCCAATGAAGATAAAAATTTCCAAATGGATTTGCTCACAGAAGGAAGGGCCAAGTAACACCAGTTTGCTCTCTTGCCCACCATACACAAGCAAGCATGTCTGCCTTACACACACACACACACACACACACAGAAAACAGTGTTACACACACACCCATCAGGAATAGTGGATAGTCCCAACTTGTTGAATGAACTAATCTCTAAAATATTTTTCATTTCAGAAAGTATGATCAGCACATTCATGTTGTATATTTCCTTCTCAAGAGAAAAAAATCACTTGGAGTTTTGTTGTTCAAAGACACATTCTTCCTCTGTCCAGAGATGTCTTAGTTAACTTTTCTCATTGCTGGCACAAAATACCTAGCACCTAAGGTTAAAGAGAGAAAAGCTTATTTAGCTCGCAGTTTGTAGAGGTTTCAGTCGATAATCAGCTGGCTCCAAGGCAGGGTGGCTCATGGCAGAGGGGCAACTGTTCATGGTGGTGGAAGACAGCAAAAGCAACAAAAGAGAGCAAGCACTTCTTTCTGTCCCTTGTATTGTATTCAGTCTGCTGGGATTAGGGCGGTGCCAAAACCAATCAGTGGACTGATCCAGCAATCACTCAGCCTTAATCCCAGTATTGCACTATGAATCAATCACACACTCTAGATTCAGCCACCTTGGAAAAAACCCTGTCACCGCATGAGGTTTGGGAGACAACTAGACACAAACCAGAACAAGAGACCAATATGTTTCAACACTTTCCACTATCAGCAAATGGAGAAGTTTTTAATTTTTGATTCGTTAACCAAAAACAAGTTGCTCCAAGTAAGGGAATCATCATCACCAAGTCTGTGGTAGTGCCGGAGTGCAGGAAGTGTTCCATACTGGATACTGGCTAATTCTCACCACCCAATGCAGAGCATATGGGAGAGTCCCACCTGACAGAAGGGGTAACTGGTTGAGAGTGAATAAGAAACTTGCCCAAAGTCATCATCTAGTAAGAGACAGAACCAAGACTCAAGACTGAGTGGGTTTTGTTCCAAAGCCCCTAACTTTTTCATTCCTCCGTGTTCCCAAGAATTTATGCACTACTCCCACCTTCACTGGGGATTTGTAAAATCTCTAAAACGTTTGTTCACAAACAGCAGCAAAGAATAGTATGCTCAGGACCCCTTGTGCAGATAACTTTGCTATGTAATGTTTTCATCCTTTTAAAATCTGCCTTGTCCCTCTTCCCCTCCCTTCTTCCCCTCCCTTCTTCCCCTCCCCCTCCCCATATCTCTCTCCCTCTCTCTGCATGCACATATACATTCTCTCTTTTCTGCATTCCTCTCAATCCAGACTTCTGCCTGCCGTATTTCTGCCTTCATATACTGGTTGCAAAGAACAGAACACCCAAGGTCACCTTGAGTGGCTGGAGGTTTGTTTTAAAGGTGCATAGGAAGTAAGGAAACACAAGAGGATCACAGCTAGGCCTCACAGAGCCTGAGCAAAAGCTTCATCCCTGGTGCCCCAGCCATCTTGCACCCTCCCTATGTTCTCAGCTCTAGCTAAGACTTGGCTTCACCTCAACACTTCCTTGATCTGCTTCTCTTTCTACTGCCAGCTTTTCTTCTGCTCTGTCTTCCCTTCTGTTTCTTCCCACAGCGTTTTCCCCTGGCTTACAGTCAGAGTTAAGGCTCATCTTAACGATATTTCCTCCAAGGTGAGAAATCTCAGCATTCAAAATGGAGTCTCTCCATTGGGCAAAGAACTATGCACCACTGAGAGTCGGCTGCTCTCTCACATCTTGCTCTTGGTAGGGCCCAGAGCCCTCATCCACTCCAGTCAGAAATATCATGTGACAGAGCTGGTTTCAGATGGAAAGAAGGGCCTAGCTCCTCCCTCCACAAGGACACTGGCTATGGCTTGGTATGAAGCATAAATGAGGCTCCACTGCTTTTCATTATACATGAAAAGTAAGTGAAAATGGTGACAGCCGTCATTTCTTCTGAGTGACATATTAAAGGTAGCAAATTTCCCACATTAGGAAATTCAAATAGTGTATCAATTTATTTACTACACTTGATTGAAAATTGAAATTGAAAAATTTTAATTCAAACAAATTCAAGTGGTCTTAAATATGTAGCAGCAATGGCTAGGCATGGTGGCACATGCCTGTAATCCCAGCACTTGGGAGGCTGAGGCAGGAGGATCACTGAGTTCAAGGTCAGCCTGGGCTCTATAAAGACTTCAAATCAGCCTAAACTATATAAGGAGACCCTGTCTCAAAAAAAAATATGCAGCAGTAAAAACTAACTAAAAATAATGCAAGTCAGAAAAGTAGCTTAAAGTTTTCTAGTAATCACATTTTAAAAGGCAAAGATTAAATTAATATATTTATGGAATCCATCATATTAAAATACTTTTTGCAAGTACTCTGTGTAAAAAGAACGAAGACATCTTACATTTTCTTTATACAATGCTTTTACAGTCTGCTGTGTTTTATATTTACAGCACATTTCACTTCAGACTTGCCATATTTCTCTCAGTAGCCATATGTGGGTAGCAGCCACCATATTGGACAAATAGGACTGGAGCCTTAAGTTAGTAAATGATCATCCAGTAATTAGCAATCTGGAACTCTAATGTGTCCATATTTTCCCCAGTAATGCCAAATACTTGCTGTTTTTCATTTCTCTACCAGCTACCTTCTGACTCCAGCTCCTGTTCCCTTTCTCAACCTATTACACTTCCTCTGGAAAGGACCCTGTTGGAGAGATGGTTATAGTATTGCATAGACAATGGTGTACTGTATTCTGCAATCACCTCCTGACTTTGCCTGCAGCAACCTCACATCAGCTACTTGAAACTGACCATGGTGGGAGTATTTACAGCATGAAGCAGACAAACATTATAAATCAACTATAACACTGATGGGTTTTTCGCCTTAATAAAAATTCTGCTAAGTCATCATGGTGGGGAGCCAATATGGCGTGGCCCACTGGAGGCCATGTGGCAGGCTCCGCCTTCCTCCCCCTTGGTCATATTACAACTTCCTACTTCCTTTTTACAACATCCTGTTTCCCTCTTCCTGTCCCGTGTCCAATCACTGCTTGCCAAGTCCCACAGACCATCCCCTAAGCCCTACCCACAGCCTGGCTCTGTACAGCCTTTGTTCCCCTGGCCAGGCCCTCAGAAGCTCCATGTCCTCCCTTTATGCTATGGTCTTCTCTGTGCCCACAATGAAGACATTTTTTACTTTGCTCTATTTTTATCTGCGTCAAAAAATCTAACAAAACACTAAAAATCTCTCAGCACCTCTGTCCTCAGAAATCATCCTAAATCCTATAGAATAAGAAAGTAAAGAATAGGTGTTGGAAGTAGGATGAGGAAGAGAAGAGGGAGGATAAAAAATATTAAAGAAATATTATAGAGAAAAAGGAAAGGAGTGGGAGGGATAAGTGGAAAGGATAGAGGATAAAAGAAGAAAGAAAAAGATAGGAAAAAGAATGGGCAACAACAAGATGAAGGAAAGTAGATGGAATGCAAAGGACAAGAAGGGAATGGGGACAGAAAGAATAGCTAAAATAAAATATATAAGTTGAATAAGAAGTGGCAAAAGAATAAATGGAAAAGAATAGGGAAAAGTCTAGATTTCTCATCTAGACAGTTATTCTTATAACCTTATTAATGAGTTGGTTAGTGTTGACATTAGGCAGAGAAGCAGGGATTCTTTATATAATAAACACCTTATCAAATGCATCAGCATGAAGAATTCCCCTAGATTTCCTTGCTTGTATCCAAATGAGCTGTTATTTTGATTGAATATGAAAAAAATTACACGCTGAATTATGATGAGTACGGTATTTTCTAATAATCTAATATTCTGCTAGAGTTAGCTCATGCCAAGGATGAGAGCCAAGTTTTAAATTTCAAGGATACTGTAAGCCAGTTGTTAAAACAACCATTATTAAATACAATTACATGTAATTATATTTAAATGAAACTATCTTAAGAACAAAGTGATTAAGTACTCAGAACTTGTCACCTCCTAAATATTATACTATATATTTACTATTATGATCTTGAGCTATTTACCTCTATTTTATCCTTATAGTGGCAGTATTATACTGGGATATTCATTCTCATCTCTTTCCAACTCCACCTTTAATAATGTAATTAGTTGTGGATGGAGATTTATGCCACAAAATAACTGACAAACTATACATCAAGATTTTGCCTATTGTTCTGTTAATTTCTTAGACTTATGAAAATGATGAAGAAAATGTTAACAGTTTGTCAAAGCTTTTTCTTGGTTTTTTCCTTTATTTATTACACACAATTCCATCTGCTGCCATTTTATATCTCATTAAATTTGAGAGGAAGAAAGATAAGGAGGAAGGAAAGAAGAGAAGAAAGGAAAGAAGGAAAGAAGGAAGAAAAGAGCATTTCTGCAATTTTATGGGTCACTTTTTTTTAAAAGCAACAGTTTGGCAGAGATTTACATGCACACCACCTCGTAAATTGTTCAGTGTGGATATCATTATGACCTGTGTAAATACTGAGGCAGACCTAAAAACGTCATACTACCTGAGATGACAGTTCATCATTACACTTCTTGATTTTCCTCTGATAATTGCCTTGTCTTTTATTTTGTTAACTTTCTATCTGTGATGACTTTCCCCCAGTCAAATAACTCTTAAGCCAAAATTTTAATGTAATCAAATCTATGAAATAAACAACCACCTGCTTCAAATAACTTTCTGTCATCTTGCTCCAGTTAAGACTGTATGTTTCTATAACTGCTGTAAAGCTAATATCCTCTGTAGTTAACCAACACTCTGGAACGTCCTTGACCCACATTAAACCTCCTGTTCTCTGGAAAGCATAGCCTCTCCTTTCCTGTTTCCTCCCAGTTATAATGGAATATATCCTCCTTAGTTCCCTGAGAAAGAGCATACTGTGATTAACTTTGAGAGCAAACTTCAATGTTGTACCTCATATTTGATCGATTCAGTACAAAATTCTAAGTTTCAAATAACTTTCCCACACAATTCATATTTCCTACATTCTAGTATTTTATTGAGATGAACACTACGATTTTTAATGTCTGATTCTTTGTATGCGCTGCGGTTTGCTTGTTTTGGTTTTTTTCCTTTCTCTCTCTGGGAGTTTGAAAGATCATTGTCCTAAAATTTCAAGAAGAAATGCCTTGGTCTGGGTTTTTGGACTGTTCACCTTGCTGGGCACTGTTAGGAGATTCATGTCCTTTGGTGAAATTTCTGTTTAATTTCTTTTTTAACATCTTCCCTTTCATATTCTCTTCCTGGGACACTTAGGTGGGTGTGGATTT
Source organism: Chinchilla lanigera (assembly GCF_000276665.1). Lineage (NCBI taxonomy): Eukaryota > Metazoa > Chordata > Mammalia > Rodentia > Chinchillidae > Chinchilla > Chinchilla lanigera. The sequence goes on along the minus strand of NW_004955443.1, from coordinate 8,456,094 downwards.
CCCAGAATTAGGATCTGATTTTTTTTCTGTCTTTTTTTCCCCTTGAATTGGCAACTTACCATTTTGTTCTAACTTTTTAGAAATTCCCTTAGCATATTTTCCAATGCTTTTATTTCTTTGGCACATTATGTTATCAAATTTTAAGTACCAAGAACTACTTATAATTTGAAGCTCTTGTGGAAGAGAGGTGTACATCTTTGCAGGCCTACCTGTGACTGGATTATTGAGAGAGAACTCTCCTGTCTCTTGACTTTTGAAGGCATATTGTTTGGGAGCTTGTTGACTAATGTCTTATTACTTTCCTTTCTTTTTTTTTTTTTTTTTTTGTACCAGGAATTGAACTCAGAACCTTGCACTTTCCAGGAAGGCACTGTGCTGGTGAGCTATATCCCTGGTTTATTACTTTCTCATTGCTGGAGTGTTTCAAATTTTTCACTGCTGTAAATGACCCTGCAATGGACCTAGTTGTGAACATTTTTCTACATTACTTTTCCCCCCTTAGAATAGATTCCTAAAAGCATAATTACTACATCAAAAAAGATGACTATTTTATTTATTTATGGGGGGATGTTGAGACAGGTCTAGCTAGGTAGTTTGGGCTGGCCTTGAACTCACTACGTAGCCCAGGCTGGCCTCAAACTAGCTGTGATCCTCCTCTCTCAGTTTTCTGAATACTGGGATTACAGGTGTGCACTACTATGCCCAGCAGATCATGATGACTTTAAAGCTCTCAGTACATATTACCAAGTTACTTTTCTCTCCTATTATCATGCTATAAAAGACCCATTGTGCTATGAACTCATGGTATGCAAAGCTGAGAAAAATGGAACTATGTTAGTCTCAATTCTTGTGGAGTTTCCTTGAGCCATATGTGAGACTAAATAGTTAGTTTTGTGACCTTTTGCAGGCCACCTGCTTCTTTCCAATCAAAGAGGTCAGAGAGGATGAGGGAAGTTAAAAACTAATAGAGAATTTTAGGAGAAGATTTTGTTGTTTATGAGTCCTATTTACCCTCAAAAAGGAGAGGTGGGTTGTGCTCCCTTACTTCAACCCTAGAAAAGATAGCTTCAACTGAATAATTTAGGAAGCTTGCTATGCAAACCATAATTTGGGAGACATATTGGACCAATACAATTCACACGTGAAAATCTAAAGGCCTTGGCTAGCTACTCTAAGGGTACATTTTACAAGCAATGTAATCGAGGCTTTGATGGACTTCTCTGAGGTCATCCACAGAGAAGTGATGAAGATAGAATTAAAATCCAGACCTGATTCTGAGCTTACATAGTTACTTACTGTGTAATGCTTCTCATGTAACTGTGAAATCTTTCTTATTTTCTTTTTTTTTTTTTTGGTTTTTCTCCGGTACCGGGAACCGGAACTCATGACCTTGCGCTTGCCAGGCAGGCACTTTTGCCGCGGAGCTAAATCCCCAGCCCCCTTTCTTATTTTCAGAACTCTATACTTATGCATACTTTCAGCTGAATTCTTCAGCAGGGAACTCCACCAGTACAATTTCAAACTCTCAGCAACCTTCTAAAACACTACTTATTAGATCAATAGTTTGTATGTAGAAGTGATCCAACTTCTCCAAATAGTGAGTTAGGTAAACTCTAAGTGACTCTGTGCCTCTCCTCTGAGATTCTTTCACACTTACAATATTTTATTGGCTGAATTATGCCTCCTGAAATTCACATGTTGCAGTCCTGATCCTCCATACCTAAGAGTATGATCTTTTTTGGAAATGGGATCATTGTAGATGTGGTTAGTTATGATGAGATCATTAGGGCAGGCTCTAAGCCAGTACCACTGGGGTCCTTACCAGAAAGGGAAATTTGGACACAGATGTGGACAGGCATAGAGAGATGATATAAAGAGGTGCAGGGAGAAAACAGTCACATATGAAGGTCCCACCGCCCCCTCAAAAGGAGCCAACTGTGCCCACACCTTGCTATTGACCTGCTAGACTCCAGAACCACAGGACAATATATTCCAGTTGTCTAGGCTACCCACTCATGGCACTTTCTACAGTTCTCTCTGAAATGTAACTAGAACTGCTTCCTGAATGCTTGAAACTCTATTGTGAAATCTTGGAGTTCAACACAGGAAGTGCTCTCATCCTAGACAAAATGGGAAAATCCAGTTCATAATAACTGTTGCAACTCTACTGTAGAATAAGAGATTTCATGGGTTTTTTAAGCATACGTTTCACTTTTTAGCATACATTTCATGGTTTGAATTTGCTTTCCCACAGAAATTTAAATGTTTCCATATCCCCAATTTCCAACTCCATAGCTTGACTTTTAAGATCCTTAACAATATCTTAATATAATTTTCTGCACTTGCTTCCTAACATAGTTTTCATAAACCCTATGGTCCAGTCAGGCTGGAACACCAGTCCGAGAATAGTGCTGGGTATTCCTGCCTTTGCTGTCTTCACCTGTCTGTTTGAAACAGCTTCTCCATTCTTCAACACATCCTGAAAACTCCAGTTAAAGTCTTCCTTCAAGCCCCTATGGAAAAATCATCATTACCCTTGCACCACTGTGGCAAAATATCCGACACAAACAACTGAAAAGAAGAAGAAAGATTTGTTTTGGCTCATGATTTCAGGGGTTTCAGTCCATGGTTTGCTGGTTTCACTGCTTTGAGCTGAGGTGAGGCAGAAACACCATAGCTATGGTGGAGGAAAGAGGCATACCTCACCCCAGGGCAGCCAGGAGGAAGGACACAGAGACAGCATAAGACAGAGAAAGACAGAGAGCCAGAGAGAAAGCAGCCGGGGACCACATACAGTCCCAAAAGTCCTCAACTAGACCCAACCTCCAGTTTCCATCACCCCCTAATAATGCAATCACATTATGATCTCATTAATGGATTAATCCCCTTCATCAATATAGAGCCCCATCACTCCATCATTTCTCAAAGCCCATCAGCTGGCAACCAAGCTGTGTTGGTTTGGGGCTTATTTTGCAAGGGGAGACAATACCATACAGGACACATATTTTATATGATTATTTATAATAATCACCCAAAGCACCTTATACAAAAGAGTGCAGGAAATCTGTCCACACACTAAGACCAAGGAATCCAGCTGAGGGCCTGGATCCCACGGAAATGTCCTGCATGAGTTCAGCTGAAGACCTAGAGCCCATAACAATGCCTCCCATGAATCCAACTGGAGGCCTAGAGCCCATAACAATATCTC
>NW_004955443.1:8415469-8451831 GCF_000276665.1 Chinchilla lanigera | reverse complement strand
CTCTCTCTCTCTCTCTCTCTCTCTCTCTCTCTCTCTCTCTTTCCTTCTTTCACCAAGAATAGAAGGAAGAGTACCTGTCTAATGGCTCCCACCATTGGTGGTTAAGGATCACTCCAGAGGACACCTTGTACTTCCAGGTTTGTGCACATGTCGGAATGGGTGAACAAGCCTCCAGCACCTCCTCATGCAGTGGTGTTAGTGAAGCCATGTGGCATAAAGTGAGACTGACAGTGTGCAGTTCTGACAAGGTGCTGTCAGTCTACATTTGCCCAGAGCAGGCTACCAAAGTAAGAAGGTGGATGAGAGGATGTTTGATAAATACAGAAAATATATGACATAGCCTAGTCTTTGCCTTGCACCAATTTGTTTACACTCTACATTTCCCAAAGAGAGGGAGGCTATGTTCAGAAGCTCTGCATCTCAGCTATTCTTCCTTTGGGTCAAAAGAGAAAGGCTTCTGTGCATGGTAGTTTATACAAGCAGAATCGCGTGAAGATCTCTAGCCACACACAAAAGAAATAGTTCAGAATTTCTATTTGGACAGAACTGAAACATCTTCTTGGTTTAGGCTTCCCCAGGAACACACTCTGAGATAAGGATTCCGCTGCACATAATTTATTTTAGATGTGATTATAGAACACGCCCATAGAGAATGAGTGCATGAGATAAAAACAGGATGCCAGTAGAGAATACTTTATCAAGCTATTTCTCCTGGGAACAACCAGAAGATTATTCCATTAGGGAACTCAGGGAAAGTATAAAGTATACCACAGATTTATCTTCAAAAATGGGTTAAAAAGTTGGAACAGTAATCCGACTCTCTTTCTGACATTGGTTGATGGCTACTGCTAAGAACTCTCCAGCAGTTCTAAGTTGCCCTTTGTGTGGAGCTCATGGCTGGGATAAAGACCCTTCAGGCAGAGAGTCTTGAGCATTAGCAATAAGCCACCTTCAACATGTAGAAGCAAATGTGGAGTTGAATGCAGAGAACATAAACAAATACAGACATCTGCTATAGAAACTAGCCAATGTGTGTAAGTCATGGATTGGAAGGGGCAGGGTCTCTCTATGTAGTGCATGAACTCATGGCGATTCTCCTGCCTCAACCTCGCAAGTGCTGGGATTACAGGTAATTACAGAGCTTCCCCTGGGACCTCTGACATTACTTCTGCACCACCACGTCGAGGAACTTTTCCAGTATGGACTCAGCACATAGAAATACACATCAATGAGCAAAACAATCAAGATATACATTTTGATTTCATGATAAATTCAATGAATTTTGTTATAGCAAAGAAACAGACAAATCCCTCGAGTGTTTGAAGTAAACTGTTTAAATCAAAATTATCTCCTTTTATTAATTTTTTTACTACAACATATAATTGGTAAGCTGGGATCCGAAAGTACAAATTACTAACTAAATCATTGACAGGAGGAACATTTTTAGCTCTATGTGTGATTTTTTTCTTTCACTTCGTTCATCAGATTTATATTAATGGCTGCTCTTAGGTTTGCCCAAAAAAGTCCATGCTTGCTCTTCTCTGTGGGCCATTTCAAATATGTCCTCCGCGCCATGAGGGTTTTGAGCTTGTGGTAGTTGTTAGGAATGGCGTACTGTGGGATGGGTGCCAGTAAGATCAGGATTAAGTTATCAAAAGCTGCATGGAAAAGATTGTGGTGGGCAAAGTAGAGTTCATAATGGCACCACTCGCTCTGGATAAAGTTGGGAGACAAAACAAAGATGGACTTGTAGCTCTTCTCAATGCAACTGATGATATTTTCCACGATGCTCTTGCCAGGAACAAAGTTCCTCTCATGGAGGCAGATCTGTAAGTTTTCTTTCTCAAGGTTTGGTAGTAATTCATTCTTCACCCAGGCAGAATCATGCCCACTGTAGGAGATAAAAGCATGAAACTGAAGATTTCTTTGGAGTTCCTCTAAGGGGATGTTCCTGGTCCTGCGCAGGGTCTGGGTCCACTGACACATCATCCTGAGATACCAGGGCAGATCAAAGTAGAGGCAGAGGAAGGTGACAGTAGCAGCCAACACCAGCATGGAGGTCACTATGGTCACGATAAGCAGAGTTGTGTTGCAGGATAGTGGAGACACATGGAAGTCCTTTAGCAGGATTCCCTTATAAGGGTCTGGATAGTGACACTTGTAAGTTTCAGGCCAGTCCCACACTATGTCACTTGACAGTTGGCCAGTATTTTTGATGAATTCTCTTAACTCACATGTGCAATGGAATGGGTTGTTCCCTGCTTTCATTGACCTAATCTTCTGGCAGCTTTGGAAAAAATCAGTTGATGGGTGGGAAACTAAATTATGGTCAATGATCAGTGCAGAAAGGCTACTGAAGGCACCACATCCAGGAAGGTCAGTTAAAGAATTGAAAGCAACATTGAGTTCTTGCAAAGACTCCAGATAGGTGACATCCTCAGGGATGTTCATTATCCTATTGCTGTGAAGATCAAGTACCTCGACCTTGGGAGGTAAACATCTGAATACAGACTCAGTAAGTATATTTGAAGACATATTTAAACTTAATAAACTTTCAGCCCAAGAGCAAGTATTTTCATCTTCATCATACCTTAGAGAATTCTGGCTAATATCCAGTTGTTGTAGAGACTTCATTTCCTTGGTCATCAGAATTACATTTGCAAGTTCTTTTAATTGATTCATTTTTAAACTAAGTGTTTTTAATGCAACTAAGGTTTTACAGTTTTTAAAAATTGTATCTGTTAAGAGATTATTGGAAAAATCCAAATATAAAAATGGGCTAATTTGGGATGGGCAAAGTATGTGGATCATACGTGTACCAGACAATGTGAGATTTTGGATTTTCATATTTGAAAAGATCCTGTAGATATTACTTTGTGGAAAATTGAACACATCACTGACAACTTGCTTTATAGACAATGCCTTCAGGGAAGTAGCAGAAGAACCAAAATTTCTGATGCCCAGTTGACCTTGTAGTTTCACATTTGAAATTGAAAAATACTCCATGTTTGTATGCCAAGCAATCTGCATGATACTCATCAAAGTATTCCAAGTTGTTTCAATGTTATTTAAGGTAAGATTTGGTAGCCTTGGTTTCTTTTGAAGTTCTGACAAAACATCTAGGAAACGACACTCATTGTCGTGTAGCACACACTTGATATTAGATAGCTCCACATTTACTGCAGTACTGACTGACACATTCAGAATGAAATGGAATTCCTTTTTTGTGGGGAAAACAACATGCAGACTCCTTGTATGAAGATCTTGAAGACTATCAGGCTCTTCTTTTTCCCCATAAGTGTCTCCTAAAACAAGCAAAACTTTACTGATATTCAAATGAGCAATTGGCTGCATGCTAGATTTTTGTAACTGTGTTGCACTCAGTCCTAGAAATTTTAGTTGAGAGAGGTTGCCAAACTCCTTGCATATGGGAAGGGCATCAAATGCATTAAAGGAGAGGTCTAAATGCTTGAAGTTCACCGTAGGGTAGCAAGAAATTGTCCTCAATTCATTATGGGACAAGTCCAAGAATTCCAATTGCTGGTTGAATTTGAAAACACTGATATCAAGATACTGGATTCTATTGTGAGACAGTATCAAAATCCTCAGCTTTGATAGTGGTAGCATGTCAGAAGACTGAATCTCAGATATGTAGTTTTGGGATAGATCTAAGGTTGTTGTTTTCAAGGATAGATCCTTGGGAACATGGGTGAGACCTGTTTGGGACCTGTCAACTAAAAATTCACTTTCATCAGATATTTGGGTTTTGATCTCACGCATTAATATGAAGATGATAACAAAGTGGAAGGTTCGCAATTTAATTTGAGCCATTTTGTGGCAACAGACATTCTTGAGGTAGTCAGACCATCTGGACATATATACAGATCCTATGGAGGAAAAAAGTCCACATTAAATGATTATTTTAAATTAGGCATGACTGACAACATTTTCGTTAGAGACTCATAAAATGAAGGCTACATTCTTTCAGGTTATACAAACTGAAACCAGGAAAATATATGATCTATAAGCTCTAATCAAGCAAGTTGATTAGGTATAGTGGTTGTAGGGTGGTTCCCTCCAAAATATATGTCTACCGCCTAACAGGTTTTAGTTCATCAAAACTGAAGGTTATCTTATTTAGAAAAAGGGTCTTAAGGTTCTTGGGGTGGGGATATGATCCTGTATCATCCAGGTGGACCCAAAGCCCAATGATAAGTGTACCTACAAGAAAAAGGCAGAGGAATATTTGACAGAGGCAGCAGAGGAAGTGTTGGCGACGCCTACGTAAAGACAGAGGCAGTGATTTGAGTGACTTGACCGCAGCCAAGGAATGCAAATAGCCACCAGGTGTTGGAGGAGGCTCTAGAGAGACCACAGCCTTGTGGACACCTTGATTTTGTACTCTTGGCCTCCAGGACAATGAAGGAATCAATTTCTATTGTTTTAAACCAGCAAGCTTATGAGAAATTTGTTACAGCAACACAGGGATCTAACACAGATGGTTCATGGAAATTCCTCTGACTTCAACTCTCCCAAGCTCATTTAGAACTCAGGCTAAGGTTCACCCAGCACCCTTTCAGTCTCTGAATGAAGGTCATGATTCCTGTGACTCTCTTGGGAGTTCTTTCATGTGGCTGAAGTAGTACTGTTCTTGATTACATTTTATTATCTACACAGGTGTTAGTCCTAATGTCATGACAAAATATTTTTAGAGGATCTATTCATTTATCTATTTATTATTTTGCTACTATTTATTGACCATCTAGTGGCCATGTTTTAGGAACCAAAGGCGGAGCAGTGGAGAAAACAAAGTCCTATTTCTGAGAGAGCTAATTAAATTATATAAACTTAATTCCATGTGGTGATAAGTGCTGTGCAGACAAATAAAACAGGGTAATCGTAGGCAGGACATAGTGCTCGGTGTAAGTATGAGATGGTGTTATTTTTTATTGATCCATAGGAGAAGTAGAAATCAAAAAGGAGAAATTTTTGAGAAGTACTTTTCGAGACGTAGAAATCAAAACAGAGAAATCAAAAGGGAGGGAATGAGTCTCCCCCATCCAGATCCATGGGATGAGAAATTCTGGCAATGGAAAAGCCATATACAAAGGCCATGAGGTGGAATTGAGGTTGGTTTATCTTAGGAACAGCAAAGAGGGCAAGCAAAGAGCGAGTACAGGGCAAGAAAAGATGAGAAGACAACAAATCTCCACAGGACCTTGTAGCACACTGCAAGGAGTTGGGGTTCTATGCCAAGAGTGATGAGGTGCTGAGGAGCACTGGGGAACTCGGGGGATGGAAGCTGTTTCCTCCTCTCTTATTCAGAAAACTTTTTTCATTTGCTCATCAAATGCATACTTTCCCCTGAGAAATGCTAGATATTGTCTAGGTTTTGCCTGTTGATTACTTATCAACCAGTGCTAGCTCATATACTATTTTATTATTGGCAATCCACTGGCACATGAGACTAGGGGGTGTTGTGTTAGGATGAACCCTACAAGCTGATACTCTGCTCAACCACAGGCAGCCTTTCTGCTGGGGTTGTACCGCTGCATAGCTCCCTCAGGGAATTTATTCAAAATCCCCTTGAACAGCATTAGACAAATAAACCACCAGACCTGGCCAAGTGCCCAATTCCTCTTTGCATGTGTTCTTTTCTGTATCTCAACTGCACAGATGGACCTAAATAATTCAGTTCCCCAGAAATAAACCCATTCAGTTCCCCAAGTCAGACATGCAAACGTGTCTGGTTTTCAGAGCTTGCCTTTACCCTTCTGCAGGGGTATCCAGTAATATCCTGATTATGCTGATTTCTTCTAACATCAGAAATGAACTCGTTTCCCCACCCACCACCACTACCACCAGACTGCATCCACAAAGATTCTGAACAAGGAAGATGATAGCAACATCAAAGTTCATGTTCAAAGTAAAGATGGTCTTTTGATGGCATTGATTGTTTTTGATGGAAAGACCCAGACATTTCTCAATTATCCCTGTCCAGCTTCCTGAAAGAGCTATTCACACAAGGTCTAATACTTAAATGGGTGCTATGGACTGAATATTTTTGCTCCCTAAAAGTCATATGCTGAAATTCCAACTCCTAATGCAATGGAGTTAGGAGATGAAAGCCTTTGGGAAATAATTATACCAGGGGATGGAGGTCTCATGAATGGGATTAGTACCCTTCCACGGGGGACCTCAGAGCTCTCTGGCTCTCTTTCTTCAATGTGAGGGTCTGAGAAGCTGCTCATCAATGTTCAGAAGAAGGCCCTACAGTTCAGAAGAAGGCCCTCACCAGAGTGGCACTCTGATCTTGGACTTCCAGCCCTCAGAAGGGTGAAGGCGAATTTCTGCTGTTAATAAGCCACCCAGTCCATGGTCCTTGTAGTGGCTGCCCAGAGTGGTGGAGACAATGAGAATAAAAATGACACCCAATCCCTGCAAGGAAGGCCAGCCGAGTGTTTAATATCTCAGAACACAGCCACAAGTCACAAGCTGGATTGGGTTAAAAGGGCTGGGCTTAAAGTCTCAGAAGGATTTCCTGCTTGTTCCCACACCAGAGTCCAAATCATGGGTTCTCTCTACCTCTGGCAAACTCCAGAATTCAAGGAAGCAGTGATCAAAGTTGCCAGGTATGGTATATATAGACAGTGTCTCCAGAGATTAGAGCCACACAGGACCCCACTATGGACGCAGTGCTTAGTGCAGTAAGAGCTCAGCACAAGCAAGACAAAAGCTGTCTTTGTCCTTTTGACAACAGCACCACTATGAAAGATCAAAATGGATGAAACTATCCATCCTTAAGCACTGGATGAAAGCACAGCTTCAGTTTTATATTTGACTAAGTTAATTGTCTCAAATATCTTTGTATCTAGCTGAATTAATTCACTCAAATGCCCAACTCCCATTCTGTCCTTCCAATTCAAGTCACTAATTTAAAGTTCTCGGTTTGTGAAACCATTTTTTTATTTCTATAATGGATATCAAGCTATTATATGCACAAAGAAGCAGTGTTTAGATATTTATAGATTCTATAAATTTTAGATACCAAAATTACTAAAATCAGTTAAAATCAATGCCTCAATTTCTCAGAACATTTCTTTTTTATTATGTTTTTGGGGTTTCTTTCTTTCTTTTTTTTTTTTTTTAAGACAGGGTCTTGCTACACAGTTCAGGCTGGCCTTGAACTTACAACGATCCTCCTACCTCAGCCTCCTGAGCATGGAGATTAAGGCATGCACCATCATGTCAGGCCACAAAATATTTCTTACTCAAAATCTTAATGACAGCCACTGACCCTCATCTGTTAGAACCTCAAAACTGTTTTACTACAAATAAATGATTATTGACTAAGTCAAACAGAAAAGGATACTTTAATTTAAATGCTTTTATGCAAGCATTTAAAAGCATAAATCACCCTTCCATTTCAGGTGTACCTCTGTCAGTTTTTGTGATTATGATAATATTAGTTTTATGTGTTACAATGACTTCCTTTTTCTTTTTTTTCAGAACAGGGATTCGAACTCAGGACTTCACGCTTGCCAGGCATGTGCTTATGCTGCTGAGCTATATCCCCGGCCCCTATGTGTTACAATGAAACTATACATTTGCCTTTGTTTAGAGACTTGGGGCATCAAATCGGGTTTGACTAACCTTGATGAATCATACTCATCCAGTCCATCTGGGCCTCCTACCCATCTTGAGTCTTCTCTAGGCTGGACCAACTAGCTATTAACAACAGATTGAAAGGATTGGAACCAGTTCAAAAGCTTTTCTCTTTGGTTTCCTATGTGATTTTGTGAACTTTTGCTTTTTGTTGTACATATATGTTCACTTTTAAGACTTTGACCAAGCTGGATGTGGCCTGGAAATCATTTTCAAAGCCTATAATTCCACCTGACTTCCAGCTCACCAGAATAGTCTCAGTGGGCCAAGAAAGCAGAAGAGAATCCCAAGTGGAGCCACCCTGAGCAGAAATTAAAATAAACCTGTCCATGAAAACCGGAGTCGAAACACCACGCTGCCTCTGGAAAGGATGACTTTCAGCCACATTTTTGTATTATTCTAATGAAATACCAGCAGCAGCCTACTTGCTAGAGAGAAGAGATTTCTTTTGGCGCACAGTTCTGGTCCAGGGTGGGAGCTGCACCTGTGGTGGCCTTCTTGCTGCCGGTTTCCAACACAGCCCAGGACACGGCATAGCAAGAGACAGGGAGCACAAGTGTGTTTCTCCTGCCTCTAGCCTTCTTCAAAAACCTCTTGAATTCAGTCATGGGGCTCCACCCTCATGAACATGTCTCTATAGCACTCATCGTCTCCCGAGGGCCCCACCTCCAAACACCATAGTCAGACTGACGGTCACCTTCTTACTACATGAAAATAGAGAGAACATTCCAATACATGAACACTTGCAGGACGTTAAACTAAGTCCACACAAATGCATGTCACTTTTCATTGCAACGATTATGGATGCAGAGGAGATGAGGTAAAGAGTGATGTCTATGAAAATCAACAAAGAACGAGCTGTTGTAAAGTCTGTGACTCAAATATTCATCTCATTCAAAAATATCTCTTGCAGCACACCCATGCTTATAGCAGCATAGTTGGTAATAGCTAAATCTTGGAAACAACCCAAATGCCCGTCAAGTGAGGAATAGTTTTTAAAACCATGATTTTTTTTTATATTGTGGAGTATTACTTCACCATAAAGAAGGATAAATTTAAAATAAAAAAGAAGGATAAATTTCAGACATTTCTAGGTAAATTGATGCACCTTAAGGCCATATCCTTGAGTGGAATAAATCGGACACACATGTGTAAATACCACATTGTTTCTCCAGTGTAAGAAACCAAAAGTGTAAATAAGGATCTATTGTGAAATAAGAAATTGTTCAAAAGAAAGCGGAACTAGGGAGGGGGCAATAGGAAAGGAAAGAAAGGAAAAGAAAAAAATAATAAAAGTGATAAAATGGAAACAAAACTTTATAAATAAGGAGGGGAAGAGGGATTGAATGGAGGAGAGGCGGTTGGGAAAAGAGAGAAATCAAAATACATCATGTATAGGTACAAATTCCCTATGGTGAATATGATCGTTATGCATATCTAAATTGTACCAAAAACTTAATTCAAAGATATCATTTGATAGAAAATCATGCAGAGGTGTCATTCATTCAAGAGGGGAAAACAAGTCTCTAGAACTGATAAATTCTAGTTCACTCCCCACACACAGTAAGTGCATGTCTGAAATGTAATAGCCAGGACTTAGTCATAGAGGCAGCTGTGAGCTTTGTCCCCATAACTAGCTATACCATTATTTGCTTTTATAGAATAAAATAAGATGTGGCTTACCAAGACATCCTGCCTGTCCCTTCTGTTTGGCAGTCTGAAAGAAACTCAAGCACTTCCTTGAACATGTATTTCACTGGTAACCGCTCTTGGTGTTGAAAAAATAGCTCCTATCTGCCATCTACTGAATCTCACTGGAATTACACATCATCTCTTGAAGTTTCTGTCTTCCATGACACTTGGTTCCCTGCTCTCCACACTACTGAACTGAAGGAAGTGCTGTCAGTAATTCATAGATATTATTGGTTGAATTCAAAATACTAACCAAAGTGGCTGTTCCGCCAGAGGTGGGAATGTGGACTTGGGTTTTTTTCCCTTTAATTTTTAAGTTCACTTCCGTAAGCTGTGGAGTTGTTTTTGATTGATAACGTTCCCTTTCTCTCTTCCCCCACCTCAGAATTTACTTAATGAGAAAAATGTATCTATAAATACGTTTCTGAAACTGAAAGAATGAATTCCACACCCACTTGTGTACATTCCTTCCCTTAATCCCCTGCCTGGAGACGAGGGCAGTTTGGGCAGAGTTTGGTTCCGGCTTCCCTGATGCTGAGAGGCGAGGTCTGGAGCGATGTCCAGCAGAGGGAGCGAGCGAGGCGGCGGGAGAAGCGCTTCAATGCTCTGTCTCCCGGTTGCCCTCAGCTCAGACTCATCTCCTCCGCCCTGAGCTGCCCACCGGTCTGTTTTCTTCCCAGCTGTTGTCCAGGGGGTAACCCTCGAGCAAACACATGCTTGTGATTATTCATCCGCATGGATCAATATGGCCGCAGCCCCCAAGGGAAACTAATCCCCAGAGAATACGGCTTCTTTTTTAAATGTTTTAATATTTTATTTAACCTAATATATCAAAAATATTACTACAACATGCAATCAACACAAAACATGATTAATCTCCAGTAACCCCCCCTTCTGACACACAAAATATATAATTTAATAACTTTAGGTATTATTTCCACAGTTGTGTAACCATTACTACAACTAGGTTAGAACATTTCATTTCTTAAAAGAATCACTAAGTCCCTTAGCACTGCCACTCCTCCATATGCTCCTGCCCTAGGCAACCGTTAGTCCACTCTATAGATTTGTGTATTCTGGATGTTTCATATAATTTGAATCAAGTAATACGTAGCTTTTTGTGACTGGGTTCTTTCACTTATAATGTTTTACTGGTTAATCCATGTTGCAGTATGTATATTTCATTTTTGTATAGTTGCTAAATAACTTTCAGTTGTATGGTTACACCATTTTATTCACCCATTTATTAGCTGATGGACATTAGAGTTTATGAGTCATGCTGTTATAATCATTCATGTGAAAGTTTTTATGTAGATATATTTTTTCTGGGTGTATATGTAGCAGTAGAATTGTTGCATAATTTGGTAATTTTGCATTTCTCCTTTTGATGAACTACCAGACTCCTTGATAGCAGTGACATAATTTTACATTTGCGCATATGGTTCTAATTTCTCCACATCTATGTTAATGCTTTTATTATCTGACTTTTATAACCATCCTACCAGGTATGAAGTTGTGTCTCACTGTTGTGTTAATTTGCATTTCCTTGATCAATAATGATGTTGAGGGGCTGGGGATTTAGCTCAGCGGCAAAGTGCCTGCCTGGCAAGCGCAAGGTCGTGAGTTGGGTTCCCAGTACCCCCCACCCCCCAAAAAAATGTTGAGCATGTTTTCTTACGTTTTGGATATGTCTACATATTTTGGGGGATTGTCTTTTTAAATTTTTTTGGTCTTTTAAATAATTGAGTTGTAAGAGAATATACTCTAAGAATAATACAAATTCCTTATCAGATATAGGAATTACGGTTTTTTTTTTTTTTCATTTTGGAGATAGTCTTTTCCCTCTCTTTTTTGGGGGAAGTACCGGGAATCAAACTTGCTAGGCAGGTGCTTGTGCCGCTGAGCTATATCCCCAGCCCCCATTTTCCTTTCTCTTGATGGTATCTTTAGAAGCACAAAGTTTTCATTTTGATGGTGTGCAACTTATTTCTTTCCTTTGTTGTTTGTACTTTCTGTATCAAATCTAAGAAACCATTGTCCAATCCAATGCCACAAATATTGACACCTATGTTTTATTTTGGCCACTTATTTTAGTTCTTTTAGGTCATTGATCCTTTTGTTTATTTGTTTGTTTCATGATGCTAAGGCTCAAGCCCAAGACCTCCTGCATACTTGACAAGTGCTTTACCACTGAGCTACCCCCAATCCTTAGGTCTCCTATCCACTCTTAATTAATTTTTGTATATAATGTGAGGTAGGGATCAACTTTAGTTTTGAAGGTAGATGTTCAGTTGTCTCAGCACCACTGTTGAAAAGACTCTTCTTTCTCCAATGAATGATTTTGGTACCCTTGTTGAAAGCCAATTGACCATAGGTGTATGGGTCTTAAATCGTATTCTATTGATTGATTGATTTATCTGTTCTTATTCTATGCTGTTCTATACTATCTTGATTACTATAGCTTTGTAGTAAGTTTTGAAATCAAGAAGTATATAAGTCCTCTAGCTTTGTTCTTTTTTTTTTTTTGGTTTTTCTCCGGTACCGGGAACCGAACTCACGACCTTGCGCTTGCCAGGCAGGCACTTTTGCCGCTGAGCTAAATCCCCAGCCCCTAGCTTTGTTCTCTTTCAAGATTGTTTTGGTTATTTGGGTCCATCCATTTACACAGAAATTTCAAGATTGTTTTGTCAATTTTTGCAAAGAAGCCAGCTGGTATTTTGACAGATGTTGTGTTTCTGAGTCACTTTGGGGTGTATTGCCATCTTAATAACATTATATTCAATCCATGGGTATGGGATGTCTTTCACTGATTTGGGTCTTCTTTAACTTCTTTCAGTAAACTTCTGCAGTTTTCAGTATACAATCTTGTATTTTAAAAAAATTATTAATAAGTATTTCTTAGTGATATTGCAAACAATTCTAAAGTTTCAAAAAAATTTATTTCTAGGTGACCCGCTCAGACCCCTTTTGTGTCTCTCAGACAGAAGCTTTCTTTCCCCAATAAATATATTCTGCTCTAAAAAATCAAAATAAGTAAATAAATTTTATTTCTAAATTTTTTTGTTCATTGCTGCAGCATAGAAATATTCATTTTTATATTGATTGTATATCTTACAACTTTCTGTTATAATAGTTTTTAGTGGTGCTATGGACTAAAATATGTGCCCCACAAATTCATATGCCTAACCTCTAATGGGACAGTACTAAGAAGCTAAGTCTTTAAGAAGTGATTAGCTCAGGAAGGTGGGGCCCTTGTTAATGGAATTAGAGCCATCATCCCAGAGAGCACTTGAGTCCCTTTCTGGCATGTGAGGGTTCAAGAAGACAGCAGTCTGTGACTGGGAAGAGAGCCTTCACCAGATGCTAACTGTGCTGGCTCTCTGACCTCAGACTTCTGGCCTCCAGAATTGTGAGAAATGAATTCCTATTCTTTATAAGCCACCCAGTGTAAGACAGTACAGTAGGGCAGCCCAAACTAACTAAAAGGAGTAGATTTCTGTGCATTTTGCATTAACAAGGTCATACCACCTACAAATAGAGGCAGTTTTACTTCTTCTTTTCTTACATGGATTCCTAATTACCTAATTTCCCTACCTTGTACCTCTAGTACAATGTTGAATAGAAGTAGTGTGAGCAGACATCCTTGTCTTGTTCCTGATGTTAGGAGGAAAGTTTAAGTGCTTAACAATTAAATATGATGCTAGCTGTGAGTTCTCCATAGACACGTTTTACTGGGTTGAGAAAGTTCCATTTTATTCCTAGTTTGTTGAATATTTTTATTCTAAAGTTGTGGGCAGTATAATTTCTTAATCAAAAGCACAATATCATAGTTTATGAGGTTCTTATAACAGTAGGGCTAATACTTCCACAATATGCAGAGCAATGGTGTTTCTTTCTTTCTGTGTTAGTCAGTTTTCCATCACTATAGCGAAATACTTGAGGTAGGTAACCTATGAAGACAAAAGCTGTACTTTGACTCAGTTTTGGAGATTCTGGTCCAAATCAGGCAGATCTATTGTTTTGGAGTTCTAGTTAATTGCTGGGTGGCAATACTGGAGAATAAGATGTGGATCAAAACTCCTCACTTTATGATCAAGGAACCAAAAGAGAGAAAAAAGAGGCCTGGGTCGTAGGATGCCCTTCAAGAGCACATTCCCAATGACTTAAGGGAACTCCCACGAGGCTCCACCTCCTAAAGATCTGCAGCATCTCCCAGGAGTCCCATCCTAAGGAACAAGCCTTTAACATATTGGAAGACACTGCCATATTCAAAGCGTAGCACCTTTCTTTCCTCCTTACTTTCTCTCATGCAACCTCACAATTCCTCTCACTCACCAGACTGGAGAACTCTAAATTGTGTCCTGTGACATTTGCCAGGAACAGAAATGATGTCACTTGGACATTTACCTTTTTATGAATTCTCCCTCAACTACTTGGATTTTCCTGCCAAATTTTGACCCTAAAGTGTCAATATCTGGACAAATCTCAAGTCAGCATAAGCATTTCCAGCTATTTGCCTGGGGCTAGGGTGCTCTTTCAGATTCACAAAATGTTAATAAGCACCTGTATTTAGAATCCTGGTTCCTAGACTTATCCAAATTACCAAAGTTCACCAAAGAAGATACAAAAACACTGAACAACCCAAGAAGAAGCAATGAAATTGAGACTGTAGTAAAGAATCTACCAATTTAAAACACCCAGGACTTGATGGATTCACTGCTGAGTTCTACAAAATCTTTAAGAGTGTTATTCACCTATACTCATCAAGCTCTTCAAAGAAATTGAAAGGGATAGAGTGTTCCAAATTCACTTATGGAAGCCAGCACCACTCTGATTCCAAAACAGGATAAAAATACAACTAAAAAAGAAAATTACAGGCCAGTCTCCTTAAAGAATATAGATGCAAAAATCCCCAACAAGATATTAGCTAATAGAATGTAGCTCATTATCCAAAAGGTCATACAATATGATAAAGTAGCTTGCATCTCTGAGATGCAAGGATGGTTCAATCTATGCAAATCAATAAATGTAATATCACATAGATACAGAAGCAAAGTCAGAAACCACATGATCATATCAATAGTTGCAGAAAAGACTTTCAACAGAATACAACACTCTTTTATAAGAACCATTTAAAAAAAGGTATTGAAGAATCATACCTGAACTTGATAAAAAGAAAAAAAAACTGTTTATGACAAACCAACAGCCAACATCATATAAAATGGGGGAAAATTGAAAGCATTCCCTCTAAAACCTGGAACAAGACAAGGATGCCCCCTATTACCACTTCTATTCAATAAAGCAATCACACAAGAGGAAGAAATAAAAGGGATATGGATTGGAAAGATGAACACAAATCATCATCATTTCCAAATGATATGATACTCTAAATAGGAGACTTGAAGAATTCCACAAAAAACTTATAATAAATAACCAATTTAAGCAAATGTAGCAGAATACAAAAATTACAAAAATTAGTGGCATTTGTATACTCTAAGAGAGAACTAAACAAGAAGAAAATTATGAAAACAATACCATCATGGTAGCATCAAGAAAAACTAAACACATAAGTATTAACCTAGCCAAGGAAGTGAAAGAACTCTACAGAGAAAACTACAATAGTACTCTGAGAAAAGAAATTGAAGAGGACATCAGAAAATGGAAAGATGTCCCCTCTTCCTGGATAGGCAGAACAAGTATTGTCAAAATGGTCATATCCCAAAATGATTGCACAGATTCAATGGAGTCCCAATCAAAATACCAAAAAAAAGCAGACCAGGCATGGTGGCATATAGCTGTAATCCCAGAAGTTGGGAGGTTGAGGCAGGAGAAACACCATGAGTTCAAAGCCACCCTGACCTACACAGCAAGACCCTGCCTCAGAAAAAAAGTATCAACAACATACTAAAGAAAACAATCCTGGGGCTGGGGATTTAGCTCAGTGGCAAAAGCGCTTGCCTGGCAAGCGCAAGGTCGTGAGTTCGGTTCCTGGTACCAGAGAAAAAAAAAAAAGAAAAAAGAAAACAATCCTAAAATTTATATGGAACCAGAAGAGTCTCAGAATAGCAAAAGCAATCTTGGGCAACAAGAGTAAAGCAGCAGGCACTGCATTCCCTGACCTCAAGATATACTACAAAGCAATACTGATAAAAATGGAATGGTACTAGATTAAAACAGACACGTGGGTCAATGGAACAGAATAGAGGGAACAGAAATATCCCCCAGACACTGGTGCCTTTTGCCACATGTACAGACAGAGGGGAAGTTCTACAAGTCTCCCAAGTTGCTCTATAGCAGCTGAGCGGTCATCTTACCTCTTCTTACACTTTTGACTTCAGTAAATTGGATTGGTCTTCCTCAGTTGGTAAACCCTACCTTCCCAGGCACTGTCCCTGCAATGAAAGTGGAGTAACAGCAGTCTTCACACCAAGAAATGGCGTGCATTTGTGGTCGATCCCCTTGGTGTTGAAATGCTGAACTGCACTTATGCCCTGGACTTTTTTCCCTGCCCTTATTCCCCACATGTTCCCTGGAAAAGCTCACCCTGAAGTCCCCGAATGAAACACGTACAAGGGGAGTGGCTGGTGGGCACCAGATAAGCATCAGAGTTATCGACAGCAGTACTATTGCAAGAGGTGAGGATGTCATATACCAGTTCTTCTGTGCAGCTGGGCAAGAGGAAGAGACACATGAGCTCTCAGCACCTGCAGTGCACACAAGTTGTCTGTGGCATGGTTGATGGTGAGATGAGCAAGCCTCATAGGGGATGGATCACTGAGATTGGTAATGTTTTGAGATCCCACAGCCTGACCCTGCAGCAGACCCTAAGAGAAAGCTTGATTGACAGCCAAAAGATGACCCTGCATGCCACTCGATGCCACTGGACTAACTCACTGTGTGCGAGGTCACAGTCCTTTCTACATGACACCCCTGAAGGTTTCATTTGTATCTCACTGGGAGAAGAGCATCTTCTCATCACAAATTTGTGCAGCAGATCTGTCTGTGATGTGTCATGCCTCACACTTGATTCTCACCACACCAGAATTTCCTGGGAAACTGACATTATCTGTGAGCACTGGAAACAGGAACATCCCCACGAGCCAGCTGCATGACTACAGGTTCCACACAGAAGGGACAAATGGCTTGAAATTACACTTCTGCCAAACTTAAGCCCAAATTCTCTGAAAAACATCTTCTCTGTCAGTTCTACTTGTCTTAACTCAAGTTCTACTTGTCCTAACTCAAGATACAGTATTCATGGTGATCAACCTTGAGTGTCTCTGTAAGTCACCACTCTGTAGTCACAGGAGAACTCTGTACCAAAGATGGGCTTATGGACTTTGAGGTCTACACCCACCAAATAAAACCAATTCTCAACTTGAGTCCACTCAGAGTGGGAAACTCCAGCCTGGCTTCACAGTTCAGTCTCAGGAGCTGGTTCACATATCACTACAGGGATGTGGAACAATGCATACGTTTGAAGATGATAAGACCATCTGTGAAACTGGAATGCATGCTCTCTGGGAAGATCTTCCTCCAAGCAAAATATCCAGAGGTAGTGGATTCAGAATGACCATGAAGTGCTATTACAATAGGGATGACATGCTACTAAATACCAACATCAAAACTCTTCCTCCTGCAGTGGCCTCTGTGAAGCCAGGTCCACTTATGCTGATCCTGCAAACCTACCTAGATAAGTCCTACTGACAGCCTTACAAAGACAGTGAGTACCCTATAGTGATACACTTCCACCAACCAAGTTACATGAAGTTAGAGTCTTAAACAGGAATGACCCCAACATCAGCTGGTTTTGGTAGAGATGGACCTTTTTTCAGATGAGAATAAAGACCAATTATCATCACTCATCATTTTAGATCAGCTGATTTTGGATGACGGCTGGGCAACATCCACCATGGACTCAGCTTCTTTCCCCAAGTGGAATATTGTCCTGGAGGGCTGTGAAGATAACCTAGACAATGACCAAACCACTTTCCATCCAGTTGGTTCCTCCATGATCCATTCTGATCACTATCAGAGGTTGAATGTGAAGACTTTTGCCTTTGTGTCAGAGGCTCAGGTGCTCTCTACCCTGCTCTACTTCCACTGCAGTGCTTTAGTCTGCAACCAGCTCTCCCCTCACTCCCCGCTGTGATCTGTGACTTGCCCTGCCTCATTTAGGTACAGAAGAGCCCCTGGGGCTCCTGAAGAGGACAAAATGACAGTCATCCTCCCAGAACCCATTCTCCTGCTGTCAGATGACTCTTCATTCAGAGATGTTGTAGATTCCAAAGGCCGTGAGACTGCTGGAGATGTTGCTTCAAAAGCAAGCTGGGGTTGCGTTAGTGCAGTTGGTGATAACTCTAGGACTTGTCCATTACCTGTGTAAGAAAAGAGGTGTGATGTTAAATCACTATTTGAACTTCCAAATAAAGTTCAAGTAAAATTTTTTAAAAAGCAACATCCCCAGGCACATTCAACTATTTGGTCTTTGACAAAAGGCCCAATATCATACTTTGGGAAAAACTTGTATCTGTTTGCAGAAGATTGAACCTGGGCCCATATCTCTCACCATGTACCTTACTATAACCAAAATAGATCAAAGATCTAAACATTAAAATGGAAACATTGAATTTACTGGAAGATAAAATAGGTAAAACTCTTGAACACATAGGTGTATGAAGGGATTTCCTAAACAGAACCACAATTGCACAAGAAATATCAGCATGAATCAACAAAAGAGTACATCAAATTAAAAATATTCTGTACAGCAAATGAGTAGAGTGAAGAGATAACCTACAGAATGGGAAAACAGTGTTTCACTGGCTATTCCTCAGAAAGAGGACTAATATCTAGAATATACAGAGAACTCAAAAAAATTAGACCTCCTAACATAAAAGACCCAATTAAGAAATGGACAAGTGAAACAGACATTTTCAGAAGAAGAAATACAAATGGCTAACAAATACAAGAAAAAATATTCAGTATCCTGGCCATGAGAGAAATGCAAATTAAACCAACACTAAGCTTTACGCCAGAGAAAATGACAATTAACAAGAAATCAAAAAAAGCCAGGCATGGTGGCACATGCCTGTAATCCCAGTACTCAGGAGGCTGAGGCAGGAAGATTATTGTGAGTTTGAGGTCAGCCTGGGCTACATGGTGAGTTCAAGGCCAGCCTGAACTAAATAATAAAAAAAAAAATAACAAATGCTGCTGTGGCTGTGGTGAAAAAGGAACTCTCCTACATTGTTGGGTGGAATGTAAACTATGGAATGCAACCATTATGGAAATTCCTCAAAGAACTAAAATTAGAAATTCCATGTGATCCAGTTATCTCCCTTTAGGCATGTTCCTCAAAGAGGTAAAGGCATCATACTATAGTAACACATGCATACCAATGTTTATAGAAGCACAATTCATAATAGCTAAATCCTGGAAGCAGCCTGTGTACCTACCAAAAGAAGATTGGATAAAGAAAATGTAGTATAAGTAATGGAATTCTATGTGGCATAAAGAAGGACAAATCTGAGACATTTGCGGGAAAATGGATGCACCTGGAAAATATAATGAGTGAAATAAATCAGACACACAAATCAGACATATAGTGCAATAAATCAGACATATAGTATCTCTCAGTTGAGTAAGGGAAAGTGCAAACAAGGAGCACAACAAAGGATAGGTAGAAGGAGACAAGGGGGTAGAGCTCTTGCAAATGGGAAGGGGTCCAAGGGAACATGGGAGAGAGGATGGGGAAGGGAGAGGAAATAAGGAAAATAAAGATGTGCCTTGTATGGGAACCTAGTCACCTCAATGAACACAAACATTTTTTGTCATAAACATGAGCTAAGATTAACAATGTCAACAAGGGAAAAAAGGGAAAGGGGGTTTGGAGGTGGAGGGAAGGAGATAAGAGGGAAGGAGGTAAGAGGGAAGGAGAAGGGAATTTTAAAAGGACCAAGCAGTATTTGCACAGGTACCCCTCCCCAAGATGACTGTAAGTTGCATGTACTGCAAACATAAATTCTACTAATAAAAAAGAATATTATTTACCAGGAATAAAAAAGAATCTTGGCCTGGATTTTTAACTCTTGCTTTAGGATAAACTTGAAAAGAAACAATCAGGTTGAAGAACATGGATTTTTATGATCTTGATGCAATTTTGCCAAAATGCTTTTCATAAAGTTTGTTCCAATGCACCTGTTCTTCAAGGGTTAAAAAAATAACATTTTAGGCATCCACATAAAAATAACATTTTAGAGATCTCTTCATTTCATTGATATAAAGCAGTACAGTATCTCATTCTTGTTTCATTTTACTTTCTTTTATTATAAATGTTGTTATAGTTTGTATCCAGATGTCCCCCAAAGCCCCATGTGGTCCTAGGTTGGGCTTTTTGAGGTGGCTGGATCTAGGGTATGTGATACTAGGATCAAGGACACACAGCCACTAAATTAGTCCATTGATTGGTTTAGCATAGTTCTGGGTGTGGATAATGGGAAGGTTCACCATGGGTATGGATGGCACCACCCAAAAGGTGAGCAGTCTGGAAGCAATAAAAAAGGCAGGCTGCTGCTTCGGCTGCTGCTGCTGTTGCCGCTGCTGCTTGCTGCCTGCCCTGCCACACCATGAGCTGTTCCTAATCTCTGAGGCCCCTCTGCATGCCACCCTGCTTTGCAACCAGCCAACTATGGACTGAAACCTCTACAAACTGTGTGCTAAAATAAACTCCTCCTTTCAAAACTTTGGGTGTCAGGTATTTTCTCTCAGCAAAAAGAAAAGTAACTAAAAGAAATATTGTTGAGCTTTTTTCATGTTTGTTGGAAATTTGTATCTCTTTAGTGAATTGTCTGTACATATTTTTGCCTATTTTTGTATCGGGGCTGTTTTACTATTTAAGTGTACATTCTCTTTGATGTTACTGACCGTGACCCTCTGTCACACTGTTTGCGCTCATCTTACTCAATTATTTACCTTTCAGTTTCACTACATGTGTAGATTTTATATAAATAAATAAGTTCATTGTTCTCTTTGCTATTATTGTCATTCAGTTATGCACCAGTAAACCAGCCTCAAAAGACCCAGAATTTGCTGGTATTTTCAGTGTCAACATTCCTACACTACTGATTTCTCTCTGCCAATTGGTCTGCTTGTAAAATTTGTGGATATTTAATGGCTGGCTCTCACAAGTGTGTACCAGCCGGCTCCTGCAGCCCACTGTCTTAGCTACTTTTTCGTTACTGAGACACAATACCTGACAGCCCCAATTTAAAGGAGGAAAGGTTTATTTGGCTCACAGTCTGTGGAGGTCTCAGTCCATAGTTGGCTGGCTCCAAGGTAGAGTAGTGTGTCAGAGGGGCATGGCAGAGGAGAGTCAGCTCAGGACACAACCCTGGGAAGCAAAGATGAGTGGAGAAGAGATGGACCCTTCCAGGCCATGCCCCAGTGACCTACCTTATTCAATTAGACCCCGCCTCCTAATGGCAAGCCAGTTATAAACCCCCATAATCCAATCACCTTCCAGAACCCCTACCTATGACCTATGAGTACATGAGATTTTAGGGAACATTCTAGATATAAACCATAACCCTGCTGCTATGCTGGGTGCTAGGTTTAGGTTTAGAAGGTTCTTCTGCATAACAAGGTCAAATAAATATGTCTGCTATGTACCTCTCAAACACAGGTTCTTAGTTATTTTATTTTTGTCATCCAAATAAAATGTTTTATTATGCAAATAAAAAAAATCGAGAATATAATGAAATTAAAAGAAAAATATTAATTCAATAATAATCCCATCATAGAGAGATATACAAATTCCTTTTTTTGTTGTATCCAGCAGACTTTTTTCTATCTATGAATATGCTTCAGGCTCTTGATGTTTACTGACAAACTACCATTCAGAAAGTTTGCACCAGTTTACTTAAAAACACACACACAGCATCGTATTGTGTGTGTTGATTTTTAATCTGCTTTTCTTAATCTATAATATATAATCTATATCTTTTCATGTCAGTATTCATCCACAACTTTTTTATTAGCTGAATAATACTCCATTTTATCTCTAATGTTTCTTTAAAATTTTAATTTACAATGTATTTACTGTAAATAAATACTTCTACTGTGGAGCATTTAAATTGTTTCCAAATTTTCCTATTAGAAGTAACCCTGCAATAAGCAGCAATATTTCTCTTAGATGTGTATGAACAATTATTCCCTTAAGATAGGAAGATAGTCCATGAAACAGACTTTCTGAATCAATGGCCATAAATCCTTACATCACCCTCTCCCCTTTCTCTTATTACTATGAATGGTGTCTTTTTATTATTTCACAAATTTGGAATGTACTGTTTTAGATTGCTCATCTGCCAAATAACTTAATAGCTGGTCTCCTTTCCCATCTGTTGGTTCTAT
The DNA here is from genome assembly GCF_000276665.1 of Chinchilla lanigera. Lineage (NCBI taxonomy): Eukaryota > Metazoa > Chordata > Mammalia > Rodentia > Chinchillidae > Chinchilla > Chinchilla lanigera. The sequence continues at coordinate 8,430,066 of NW_004955443.1, read as the reverse complement.
TGACTAAGAAATAGGGTGTTTATGGAACTTTTCTTATGACTTGGGTCATATCCCTAAGGAAGTGTTATAGTTCCACATCCTACAGAAAACTATCCATGACGGGAGCCAGGCTCTCCCCAGGGGCATTCTAAAAGGAAGTTGAACTAGATAGCACCATCTTCACCATAACCCCACCTTCACACTGCCCAGTCCGCCTGGGACTGCTGGGGGCAGGGCATGTCAGCAGCCCTGGGATGCCAATGTCTGTCATGTAAACCTGCACCCTCCCCCTCCATTTCATCTTGTCTCCAGCCAGGCGTAGGTTCACTCACAGAGCCTGGATGGGGAGGCTAGGCAGCCCTCTCCTGAGGAAGATGCTTCAATGAATGGTTGAATGTGCAGAGCTAGCCTCTGGGTTGGTCTCTGCCTCAGCATCTCACAGAACACTATGCCCACCCACTGGGTTTCAGGAATGTAAGTCAGCACAGAGACTGATGTCTACTCACCTGGAGATTCTTGTTGATGTAACCTTGGCCAAAACACAATAGACACTGGCGTCCTGCACCTGGGGAAGGGGGTGAGTTTCTGCCTCAACTTCCCTTGATCCACACCTCCCAGGGAAGACACCGGAGGTCTCATCAGGTCCTGTGACTCCACATAAAGGAAAAAGCAAGCAGTGGAAAGACAAAAGCTCTGGGAACTGAAGCCAAATGGGCAACCTGGGCCCTTGAGTGACTTCATGGGATGGAGACAGCGACCCGTCTGCTGTAGTTTGGATGAAGTTTGCCTCCAAGCACTCGTGTGTTGGAAGCTCAGCCCCAGTGTGATCATGTTGAGAGGCAGTGGGAGCTTGAAGAGGTGACGCCTGGTGGAAGTTGTTGAAGCCATTGAAGACATTGCCCTTGGAAGGAACTGATACAGCTCTTGTGGGATCCTAGCTAGTTCTTTGGAGAGGCTTGTTATAAAGATAAAATCTGGCTCCTGCTTTCTCGCTCTCTCACTCTGGCTCTTTCGCTCTCTGGCTTCAGGTCTCACCATGTGATTTCTCTGTCCCACATGTGTTCCCAACGCATTGTTGCCTGCTGTGATGTGATGTAGCCAGGAGGCCCTCCCCTGAGCTAGCACCATGCTCTTTGGACTTCCAACCCTCAAAACTGTGAGCTAAATAAACCTTTTTTCTTTATAAAGTACCCAGCAGAAATAAACTCACTTAAGCCCTTGTATTTGGGGTCTCTCTGTCCTGCACCTTAGCCTACAGCTTATTCAACACAATTATAGAAAAGAATGTCTGCCTTCCTACCCCTTATCCCTGGTCTCCACACAAGAAAAGCTAAGTCTGGGAGAAGGAAGGACAGGAAGAGTGTATCTCAGCTAAACCATGCCCCTTTCCCCCATACTTATGCCAAGGCTGAGGAATAAGCCTAGCATATGATATGGTACAAAGAGATGAGCTTTAGATAGAGCTAGAGATTATATTTTTTTTTTGAGACAGAATCTCGCCTTGAACTCACCATGTAGCCCAGGCTGGTTTTGAACTCACAGCGAGCTCCTGTCTCAGCCTCCCAAGTGCTGGGCTTACAGGCACACACCACCACGCCTGGTTGAGATTATAATTTTTATACTAGAATATAGTATTAATAACTCAAAAATACTAAAGAGGTATGAAATGTGCCCCAGATACCACAGCGGTGAAAAGAGAAGAATTTCAGAATCCCATTGCTAGAATGGCTAAAGGAAAATAAAAACCGTCTCTCACTGAGACTCCACTACCCTGATGTTCTTCATTAACTATAATTAAAAACCTTTAGAAAGTCCCTGTGTTTTCAGAAATCCCTTCAGGTCTATTTGACTCCCTGTAGTTTATTCTTATTCCCTTCTAATCAAATCAGCCCCCCAAAATCTAGACAGAATATTTTCTTTTTTCCAGTGTTTGTGTATAAATTCTCACTCTCTTTCAAACTCACACCCTGAGGGAAGGGGATGTAGCTCAGCGGCATAAGCACTTGCCTGGCAAGCCTGAGGTCATGAGTTCGATTCCCAGTACAAAAAAAAAACCTCACACCCTGCCCTATTTACATCCCCACCCTCCGCCCAGCACCCCGCCCCATTGTCCTGAGTCCCTCCATCCCACTCTCTCTGCCTGTCTCTCCCTTCCTTGTACCTCTGATTTCCCAAGCAGCTTCTTTCAGATCCTTCCTTCCTTCTGAGGAAGCTTTTTCCCTTTTGTAGCTGAGTCTTCAGGCCATCAGAGACAGGCACACCAACCCAGAGTGCTGGGCTGAATGGTGCCCTCTCTTGCCCATGGGGACTTAGAGAATAGGAGAGTCAAAAGCAATACCTCTATAACCAAGGGACACTAAGAATTCCCAGCAACCACCAGAAGCCAGGAGCTGAGAGTACGGGACAATCTCCCCCTCAGAGTTTCCTGCCAACTCCTTGATTCCTGACTTCTGGCCTCTGGAACTATGTGAAATCAATTTCTGTTGTTAGTAAGATTGGTACTTTTAAGAAGAGAAAACAGAGCTCTTTCACTCTTCTCTCTGTGGAAGAAGACACGATGACGAAACAGGCATCTGTGAAGCGGAAAGCAGGCCACTGTGGGCACCAAACCTGCCAGCACCTTGACTGCGCGAGCAGTACAGCCCTGTGGTTTATAACCCAGGCTTTGGCACTTTGTCACAGCAGCCCAAGTGGGCAGATACCTTCCCGTCAGAGCTTATTTTTGCCGTGTCCTGTTCCTCCCTGGGTTGATAAATGTAGACATGCGAAGGCAAGCTGCTTCGTTGGGGGCACGTGAAAGCGTAGCACAAACGTGGGATGCAGGGAGGATTCATCTGTATGGGATTTGGGGCTGTTTTTGCACTTTTCTGAGTCCGTTTTTTATCTACCCAAGAAATGATAGAGAACAAAAGTTTTTTAGTTTTTAAATTTTTATTGTTGATAAATAAGTGTACCTATTTATGGGGTTTGACATGATGTTATAACATTGTGGAGTAATGAAATCAAGCTAATTAGCATACTCATTACTCGCATACTTCTCATTTCTTTGTGGTAAGAACATTTAAAATCTACTATTTGAGCAATTTTGAGATACATGGCTTTTTTTATTTCCCACATGTATGTATGCATACGTGTCTGCAGTATACAATGAATGTCAGTCATCCTAGAGAGTTGGCACATGCAGGTAACACATCTCAATTCTTTATCTCCTTCCCCTCCCCTCCCTAGATACACATTTTAAAACAATTTTTGAGGTACAGTGTGATATTTCAACACATGAGTATGGTGTCTGTACTGGTCAAATAAGTGTACTTTTTTAGGACCTTCAAAACGAAAGGGCTATCTCGGCCCAGGCAAGGGAGGAGCCGCAGGTGGGCGAGCAAGGGCTCATCTGCAAGGCGCGCTCCTGCTCCTCTGTCTCAGCATCAGGTTAAACCTGGGGTCGTCTCACCTCCTTAAGCGGCCTGGGGAGAGGAGTGCAGAGCCCTCCGCAGAGGAGCACAACAGGCCCAGGCGCTCAAGGCCACGGTCAGCTCGCCGGTCAGCCAGCAGAACAGGGAACCCCGGGCTAACCGGCGCTCAGCACGGACCCTGCCAGGGCCCACTCACCACAGTCTAGCTGCTCCATGTCCACAAGGTTCTTTCGGGTAAAATCAAGGGCTGCGATGACACTGAGGCCAATTGGGGCTGTCTGCAGGCTTTCACTGCGCATCTGCTTGGGCAGTGCACGGGGGAGAAGCGGTGAACTCCTGCATAGGTTCCCATTCTTCTGCCCTTACAGTGAGTGGAGGGAAGCAGGAAGAGCAGAGAATGACGTGTGCTGAGAAGGCAAGAACGAGAGGAATGTGCAGGAGGCCACCAGAGGGCCACGAGACCCTCTGCCGAGGTGCTGTGGGAGGGAGATGCTAATGTGAGGACAGCTAAGCTGACTCAGAGAAAACCGCTCCAGCCAAGGGTACGGGTGACACAGGCGGAAGCCAATGTGAGGCATTCAGAACAGCCAGAAGGCACCTGGAACAAGAGGAAAGACAAGAGGGACAGGAAAGACGGGGGAGTTCGGAGAGGAAAGCAGACCGTGACCGATCCTGGGCCACCAGGAAGGGTTTGATTATCATCCCATTGCTGGGGAGGTAGGTCACTAGGAGGTTTTAAGCAGGAAATAGCTTAGTATAATTTACACCTTAAATCACTGCGACTGCCATTTAGGAAACATGTGCAGCAAGAGTGGTGGCAAGGAAGCCAGTGAGAGGCTGTTCTGCAGTTGTACGGGTGAGAGAGAACAGCACCTTGGGATGGCAGATGCTCTGCTCCAGGGCGCGGAGTGGGACACACAGGGTCCTGTGATAAGAGGAGAGCTGTCCATTACTCTGTGTAACAGATGTCTGTGTTCCTGAGGGCACAGACTAACATGCTCTATCAGAGGAATCCAAAAGTCAGTGATTTAAGCAAGGTAGAAGTGTCCTGGCCAGCTCAAAGGCAACCAGACAATTCTAAGACAATCAGAAAAAAACCCTATTCAACATCAAGTTAGACATACAAGTGAATTTGGCCCTACTTGGCAAGCAAGTACACCTGCGTCTTTTGTTTCTCTTTATGCACATACATTTTTATGTCATGAATCTCCACTGGTTAATCACATATGTTTGTACCAGGATCAAAAACTTAAAATATTACCCAATATGGAAAAAACATGCTTTCTTATATCCCAGCACTGGAAGAATTTTTTCTCAAGCCTCAAAGCTGAGTAGGATAATAAAGCTCACCCAGAGGCCAATGAGATCCATGGTTTAAGCCAAAGGCCCATGAGCACAGTCCTGACCTCGATTCTTTTCTTGCTGACATGAAACTACATAGACTCTTGATCACACAGAATCCATTGGGGAAAGGAGAGGGGAGGGGAAATCTCCCCCAAATGACTGAGCAGTGAAAAGGCTATTTCGATGTGAAAACAAATAGTTAAACCAGAAGAGACTGAGGTGGAGCTAATGTGAGAAGTAAGCACTACCTTCACTCCCAGCCCAATTCCCCAACTCAGCTGGAGTAAGGTCTCCATGAATTGTTTCCCAAATATATGAAAAAAGTATATGGAAAACCTCCAGCTATAACTTAAAACCATCATGTTCATCAAAGTCCAGATCTCTTAGTTTAGATTTCCTGACTTTCTAAAGTTTTTGCATCATCGTAGTCACTGGTTAGTGTTAATTTAATATTGAAAGCAGCTCTAACGTTAGCCCAAAAAAGTCCATGCTTGCTCTTCTCTGTGGGCCATTCCAGGTAAGTCCGCTGTGCCATGACAGCCCTCAGCTTGTGATACTTGCTGGGAATGTTGTTCTCTGGGATGGGTTTCAGCAAGATCAGGATTAGGTTGTTAGACCCTTCCCAGAAGAGCTTGTGGTGGGCAAAGTAGAGTTCATAATGGCACCACTCGCTCTGGATAAAGTTGGGAGACAAAACAAAGATGGACTTGTAGCTCTTCTCAATGCAACTGATGATATTTTCCACGATGCTCTTGCCAGGGACAAAGTTCCTCTCATGGAGGCAGATCTGTAAGTTTTCTTTCTCAAGGTTCGGTAGTAATTCATTCTTCACCCAGGCAGAATCAAGTTCACTGTAGGAGACAAAAGCATGAAACTGAAGATTTCTTTGGAGTTCCTCTAAGGGGATGTTCCTGGTCCTGCGCCGGGTCTGGGTCCACTGACACATCATCCTGAGATACCAGGGCAGATCGAAGTAGAGGCAGAGGAAGGTGACAGTAGCAGCCAACACCAGCATGGAGGTCACTATGGTCACGATAAGCAGAGTTGTGTTGCAGGATAGTGGAGACACATGGAAGTCCTTTAGCAGGATTCCCTTATAAGGGTCTGGATAGTGACACTTGTAAGTTTCAGGCCAGTCCCACACTATGTCACTTGACAGTTGGCCAGTATTTTTGATGAATTCTCTTAACTCACACGTGCAATGGAATGGGTTGTTCCCTGCTTTCATTGACCTAATCTTCTGGCAGCTTTGGAAAAAATCAGTTGATGGGTGGGAAACTAAATTATGGTCAATGATCAGTGCAGAAAGGCTACTGAAGGTATCACATCCAGGAAGGTCGGTTAAAGAATTGAAAGCAACATTGAGTTCTTGCAAAGACTCCAGATAGGTGACATCCTCAGGGATGTTCATTATCCTATTGCTGTGAAGATCAAGTACCTCGACTTTGGGAGGTAAACATCTGAATACAGACTCAGTAAGTACATTGGAAGACAAATTTAACAGCACTATGCTCTCGCTCCAAGTGCAATTTTGTTCATGTGTATGAATTCCCAGAGAATTCCCACTAAGATCCAGCGTTTTTAAAGATGGCATGTTTTTAGTCATAAGGCTTACTTTGAAAAGGTTTTTTAAACTATTCTTTTGCAAGATAAGTGTCTCCAGCATCACCAAAGTGGAGCATGTGTCAAAAACACTATCCGTGAACACATTTTGGCTAAAGTTTAAAAACTTAAATGGGCTGCGTGTGTCAGGGCACAGCATGTGAACCAGAGGTGTGTCTGATATAGTTAGCATCAGAATATTCATCTCCGAGAACACTCTGTATAATACTGTCTGTGAAAAAAGAAAAACTCGCTTTGTAATATGTTCTATCTTCACGGCTTTCAAGGTTGTTGCAGGGTAAATAAATTTTATTTCTGTAACCTTTTGATCTATTGTTAAATTGTAAATGTTAAGGTATTCCACAGGTCTGGGCCAAAGGAATCGAAAAATGTTAACCAAACATGTCCAAGGGGTTTCCACATGATTGAGAATAAGATTCAGTAATGTCGGACCTCTAATGAGTCCTAATAAAAAGTTAACAAAAACTTGACAGTTCTCATCATTCAATTTAATATTGGTCAGTTGTAAGCACCCTGAAGTATTAACTGATATGTTCACCTGGACAGAGAATAAACTATTTGGTTGAAAAACAAAGTGAAGTATTTTTGTATTCAGAACTTGAAGATTTTCTTTCATATTTTCATCTACATAATTATCTCCCAAAACCAGAAGAAGGTAATTTAGATGCAAGGAAGCAATGGGTAGTAGATCTAATGGTTGAAACTTCACAGCACTTAATCCTAGGAAACTGAGTTGAGTCAAGTTGCCAAATTCCAAACAGATGGGCAGCACATCAAAGTCATTGAATGAGAGGTCTAAATGCTTCAGACTCACCACCGGGTAGCAGGACATCTTTCGCAGCTGATTATGAGATAAATCCAAATGCTCCAAATCCTGATTGAACTTGAAAATACTCAAATCAATTCTCTGGATTCTATTATGGGAGAGTTTCAGAACTTTCAGCCCTGACAAAAAGCTGATGTCAGAGATCTGAAGCTCAGATATGTAGTTTTGAGATACATCTAAGCTTTTGGTTGTTGGTAGCAGGTTTTTTGGAATGTGAGTAAGGTTATTTTTTGACATGCACGCTTCAAATTCACTTTCTTCACAGATCTGGGTGATGGTTCCGACTATTAAGGTCATGATGCAAACTACATGGAAGGTTCTAATAACAGGTCCTTTGTCTTGGCTCATGATGCAGTGGTGGTTCCAAGGGGTAGCTGCTCTTCAGAGTACTCTGATTTGAGGCCAAGTTCTAGAAATTTAATATACACCAAGATGAACAAATACTGTACGATTACTTGCAAACTCCTACGTAATTCTCAATGATTTCTTCATTTACTGACACAGTGATTTCTGTCCCCATAACTTTATGATATTTCCCCCTGTTATGCAGCTTGCTGATGTCAGAGGGGATAATACAGACCTTCTTAGCAAAGAATTGTGGTGACTTCTTTTGAATTATCCAGTGGCTCCCTAAGGGATTCACTTGGGAGCTACCCTTTGCTCCACACACAGCTCAGAACCTTCTCAGGGCCACAGCAGCCTCTTAGGCAGTACTTGTTGAAAACATTAAAAGGAAAATATACTAACAGCAGCCAACTGGGGCAAGAGATAATTATGAGCAAGCAGCAGACATACTGAAAAGCCATACTGAAAAAGGGAAGGAGGAGGCTGGAAAAGGAAATGCCTAGGAGATAAAAGGCTTTGAAAAGCTCCATGAGTACTAGGGAATCTCGACATTCACACACATGCCCAGAGCTGGACACATGGCTAGAGAACACCTGAGAAAATGATAAACTTTCACCTCTGGCTGAAAGTTTAGGTTCTGTAGAAGCAGGAAGTAAAGACTAAGTCAGGGTCCTGAACAACCTGGATGAGTGTGGGAGAAACAAGTCAACATAGAGCCAGTGTGCAAAGAAGATTATGAGTTTTGGTTTTATTTTGTTTGAATTTTGCTCCAGGAGTTTAAGGAAACCTCCAATAACCCGCAGAGCACAGAGGTAGTAGAACAGTGAATTCCACGTCCTCAGATGATATTCAGTCTTGACAAAAATAATGTGGACAGCTGGGGATGCAGCTCAGTGGTGAGGCCACTTGCATAGGGTGTGCACAAGGCCCAGGGTTTAATCCCCAACCCCAGCACCACAAGAATAAATGAATCAGTAAACAAAAATAGCTTAGAAAGGTCACGAAACAAACAACCTACAACAAACAGCAACCACAACCCCTGGAGAGGTGGACAGAAATTGATTTCTAGAGTTACATCATTATAATATTTATAATGTCTGGCTTTTAAAAAGAAAACCTATTAGCCATGCATAGAAACATGAAAGTACAGTATTACCCATCCAGAGAGGGGAAAAAAATTAAAAGACCAAAATCAGATAAATGACACTAGCCCATATCAACATTGCTCTACAACTACAGTAATCAAAAATATAGGTGATGCTGGCAAAAATATAGGTAACTAGATCAATGAAACAGAATAGAGACCTCAGAAATAGACTCACATAAATAGAGTCAACTGATTTTTGACAAAGGGGAAAGGGCAATTCGATGGAGAAAGGATGGTCTTTAAAAATGGTGTTATAACAATTAAACATGTAAGAAGAATGAGAAGGAGGGGAAAGAAGAGGAGAAGAAATGAGAAGAAAAGGAGGAAGAGGAAAAAGGAAAACAAGAAAAGAAGCAGGGAGAAGAATCTGGACATAGATCTTGTCATTTTCACACACACACAAAATGGCTCAAAACGGACCACAGATCTAAATGTAAAATGTAAAATTATAAAAGTTCTAGAAGACAACATAGAAAATATAGGTGATTTGGGGTTTGGAGATAGCTTTTTAGATACCACATCAAAAACAAAATCCATAAAAGAAAAAACTGTCAAGATGAATGTCATTGTTTTACAAACTCTGTGAAGGGAGTTGTCTTAGTTACTTTTCTCATTGCTGAGACAAAACACCCAACACCCAAAGTTAAGGGACAAAAGGTTTATTTAGTTCACAGTTCATAGAGGTTTCAGTCCATAATCTGCTGGCTCCAAGGCAGGGTGGAATGGCAGAGTGCATCACAGAGGAGAAACAGTCCATGGTGGGCAGAAGGTAGCAAAGCAAGCAAGGGAAAGGACAAGCCTCCTTTTGTCCCTTACATTGTATCCAGGCTACAAGGACTAGGGTGATGCCAAACCAATCAGTGGACTGATTTAATAATCACCCACCTTCAATCCTAGCATTGGACCATGAATCAATCATACACTCTAGACTCATCCACCTCTGCAGAAGTCCCCTCTATGACTGCATGAGTCTTTGCGAGGACATCTAGACACAAGCCATAACAGGAGTAAAAAGATAAACCACAGACTGGGAGAAAATATTTGAAAAACATATATCTGATTAAGGATTTGTATCCAAAATATACAAATAATTCTTAAACTACACAATAAGAAAACAAAGAACATAACTAAAAATTAGCAAAAGATGTGAACAGACACACCTATGAGAATGGTTCAAATCCCAAAGCAGCAAATGCTGGACATTTGGGGAGCCACAGCAACTATCTCTCGGACATAAGAATACAAAATGAGATCACAATTTTGCAAGACAACCAGACAGTTTCTTGGAAACTAAGCAGTTTTACCAATGATCCAGCAGTCACCTTCTGAGTATTCACCCACAGGAACTGAAATCTATATCCACACAAAAACCTGCACATAGATGTTTACAGAAGATTCATTCAGAACTTCAGAAAATTGGAAGAAAAGTTTATCTTTTAATAGATGAAAAGATAAACAAAACATGCATTCATATATCAAAATGCTATTCAACCATGAAAAGAAATGAGCTATCAAGCCATGCAAAGGCATAGAAGAATCTTAAATGCATATTTCTAAGTGCAAGGAACCAGTCTAAAGAGGCTACATATTGTATGATTCCAGCTATGTGACATTTCGGAAAAGGCAAAACTAAAGATACAATGAAAAGATCAGGGATTACCAAGGGTTCAGGGGGAGGGAGGGAGCAAGAGAATGAAAGATGAACTGATGAAGTACAGGGAATTTTTAGGACAGAGAAACCACTGTATATAATACTGTACTAGATATACCACATTGTCTATTAGTCAAAAGCACAGAATTAAAACAACATGAAGACTGACTCTAATGTAAAGCATTATATTATCTATAATAGCTCATCAATGGCAACAAATGTACCATGCTAATGCAGATATTATAATAAGAAAAACAATCATAATATAGTGGTAGAGAGGGGGCATATGGGAACTCTCTGTAGTACTTTAAAAATAGTTTATTCTCTTTTAAAGGGGAAGTTGTTTAGCCCCACACCCAAAATGTTAGGCCAGCCAGTTTGATTGTCTGAACTTTTTTTTTCCAGTACTGAGCATTAACGCTAGAGCCTTAGCATCGAGCTACACTCCCAACCCTTCTTTTAAAATTTTGAGACAGAGTCTTACTAAATTGCTAAGTTACCTAGGCTGGGATTGGACCTGTGATCTTCCTGCCTCAGCTTCCTACAGTCCTGGGATTCTAGGCATGTGCCACCACACCCACCTTGATTATCTAAAATTATCTAAAATAAGGAGGCATTCCCAGAAACTACAAGACATACTCAGGAGTCTATGCCAGTGTCCAACTTGACACGTACTTCAGCAGCTGCTTCAACTGTTGACCTGTCATGGGGACAGGCTCACAAACCCATTTCTTTGCTTCTCCTCAGACTCATCTGACCTGGAGTTAACTTTCTAGCTCTGGTCTGAAAATCTGATACAAGTAGAATGGCAGCTGTGTTGATCCAGGCAACATTACTGTTTCAATGGCAGATGTACCCGACCTGAATTACAAACCCAAGGTAGGTATCCCGAGGGGCCAAATGTGGTCTGTTTGCAGCTTGTGGTTCTGAATGTTCACACCTGAGAAGAAGACCTGGTGAGCCCTGAAGATGATGTCAACAGATCCTCCACTCAGCTTGGCCGCACAAATAGGAGAGGAAAAGGATGGGGACAAAGGTGAGGCCTGGTCAGAAGGCTTCGTTGCCTGTGGGTTGATAGCTACAGCTCTGCGAGGACAGGAAACACATACTTTCATAAGGGTAGATGAGGATCAGAATGAGGCCAAATTCATGTGCCAAGGAAGAACTGCCAACTCCCATCACCTCCAGCAACTGGACCTGACCAAACAAGCTACAGCTGGCTCAGTAGAAATGACACCATGGTTCACGGAGCCACTGCAGGAGACAGAATTGATACAGGTCAAACTGGGTGTTTATGTCTGGTAAGGGGTGATATCAGGCACACAGGGTCACAGACCTCATGTCTGCAACTGGGGCAAAGGAAAGGGGCAAAAACTGCACAAAAGGGTAAGCAAAGACCTAGTCTCTCAGAAACTCAGGCATATATTCAAGAGTCTACGTAATCCACGTTCTGAAATTCATAGAAAACTATCTATGCATCCACCCAGGGGACAAAGGCTGGCAAGGTACTGTGCCATTCTGTAAAGCTAGCCAAGGTTCCTGGCCAATGTAACTCTCACAGTGGCATCTGGCATTCTGCCTTCATGACTCAATCACTGTCCAGTGTCCCCACCTTCCAATACCAGCACGGTGGTGATGAGGTTTCATCATGGGAATGGGGGGAGCATGTAGAATACAGTAATGAATACAGAATACAGAATACAGTAATACTTATAGTCTGCTCTTTTTCACTCAAGGAATTAATTTTTAGTCACCAGATCTCATCTATTGACACAGTCTTCATAAGAATAGGTACGTTTTTCTCCAACCAATATGATACCCAGAGCCACAAATTTGAGGCAGGACTCAGCACACAACAAGCTGAAATCATCAAGTTGCCGTAGTTAACACACTGACAAACAGGAGAAGACAGAAAACCATGAAGAAGCACGTGGAAGGGCTTGGGGTATATCACACTAATGCAACTGAATATGAGAGAAAGGATTGTCTTCAGAGGGCCCAGAAGGCCTCCTCCCAAAAAGTGAAAAGTAGTAAAAATGACTGCTAAGCTCCAATAAATACTGATAAGAATCTAGAACTTACATTGCCAGTGATAACAAGGAAATTGGCAGATGGTAGTGGAAGAAGCAAAGAGTGCACTTCAGAGCAGGTTGAGATCCTTGCCTACTTGAGAGGAAGCCATCAGTTCAAGACACTGTTAGAAAAACAGGAGTTTAAGTATTTATATTATAAAATTAAGAGAAAAATTATTGGAAAATAAAAATAATAAATTGTTTGAGAAGATAAGCAAATGTACAGGATGAAGAAATTTCCACCCACTTAGCTGTGTCCTGTAGGAAAAAGGCACAATGAGTGGTTAGGATGTTTCTGGGATTGTAAAGCTGACTTTACAAAGTCTGCTTTGACTACCAAATCTATAATGATAATGTATCAGTATGTCAAAGGAAAGGACAGACACTAAAAGTTACTTCATAAAATTCAGCACTCATTGTTGATCAAATGTATAATTTTCACCAACTAGATACTTTGAAAACTTGGATAAAGAAGACCCCAAAATTCTTTGACCAGCAAATTACCCTGGGCATCCCTATTCAAGTCAGTTCTAAGGAGTTTCACTAGAATTTAATGCAGTTCTTTCTAGAAGTTAGCTATTATTATGGGGGTTGGGGGAAGGAGAAATGACAGGAAGAAATATTGAAATAAAGAAATAAATCATCATTGCTTTTAGATTATATGATCTCAGTACGGAAAATCCAAGCGAAGCAGTTAAAAAATCATTAGCATGAAGTAGAAAGTACAATTGAATGGCCAGTACAGAAGAAATTACATTTTGAAAAAGAAATCTAACTGTCAAAAGAAGCAGGTTGTCAAGTAAATTATGGTATCTCCATATAATTAAATATTACTATATGGCCTTTAGAGATAATGAGGGGCTGTGCATGTAGGTCTTGCATAGGATGCTTGAGTCCTGGGTTCAGTCCCCAATGGGAGAGACAGACATAGAATGAGACGGAGAGACAGAGAGAGAGGCGGAGGGAGAGAGAGAGAGAGAGAGAGAGAGAGAGAGAGAGAGAAAGAGAGAGAGAGAGAGAAGGAGAAGAAAATCTAATCCCTTGAAAAAATGCAGACTATGTAGCTAAAACAAATTTATTTTTTAAAGTACCAAAGTATGTACACTTACATGTGGGAAAATCATACATACCAAGATACACTACCTCATCATGGTAAGATTATAAAGGGGTTTTTCCTGTACTTCCTCTTAATTTCACCTGTATTTTTCAAATTTTCAACGTTCAGAATTAAGTAGGACATATTATTTGTTCAGATTTCATTGTTCAGGTTTCAAAAATATCAATAACCTTGTTATGGTTTGTGTCTGGGTGTCCCCCCAAAGCCTCATGTGGTCATGGGGCAGGCTTTTAGAGTTTGATTGATTGTGGGTGTGAAAGCTACACCCCCCTTGGGGTAGATAGTTTGCATATGTAAGGGAGAGGAGGACGCTGCTTGAGGCCATTCCTCCCTTGTGTGCTTGTTACTTTTGCTGTGTTCTGCCGCCATGAGCTGTAGCTCTCTGCCATGTGCCACTCTGCCTGTAACCTGTCAAGTATGGACTGAAACCTCCACAAACTGTAAGTGAAATAAACCTTTCCTTCCTTAATTTTGGGCGTCAGGTATTTTGTCCCAGCAATGAGAGAAAAGTAACCAAGACATACCTATAATATGAATAATGTCCAAATTCACACAAAATAAAAATTTGTATTAAAACAAAATAGCACATATCATCTAGGCGAGACTCCCAATCCTGGATTAGAACTCAGTTCAGACAGACTCTGGAAAAGATAGTTGAGAAAGGGTTGGTAGGGGATGGACCAGGCATTAGATCCTATTGAGAAATAAATGTTACTTTTGATGATATTATTTGGCTTTATAGGGAAATGTCCTTTTTTTTTAGCAATCCAAATTGAGCATTCAGGAATAAAATATCAGAAGTTCTCTAATTTACTTTAAGATTTTTAAACATAAAAGATAAAGTGAGTAAAATGAGAATTTTTGTTCTTCAAGAGATTTTTTTAAATGCATGACTTTTAATGGGCATCTGAAATGAACAGACACTTCTCAGATAAAGAAGTAGAAAGGCAAATAAGTATAAGAAAAATGTTCAACATCAGTGCTTATTTGAGAGATGCAAATTAAAACAAAATTGAGGTTCCATCTCACTCCAGAAAGAATGGCTGTCATCAAGAAATCAACCAATAACAAATGCTGGAG
>NW_004955443.1:8413908-8415189 GCF_000276665.1 Chinchilla lanigera | reverse complement strand
GAGTATTATTCAGCCATAAAGGATAAACTTGAGACATAAACACACATATGTAAATACTGCACTATTTCTCTGGTGTGAGAAATCAAAAGTGTAAATAAGGACCAAAATGTATACTAGATATTACCAATAGGAAGAAAATGCTCAGATGGGGAAGGAGAATGGAGGTGGAGGAACAAGAAAAGAAGGAAAACTTGAAACGAAGCTTTTGTAAATGAGGGGGAAAAGGGTTGAAGGGAGGATGGAGAGATGGGGAAAAAAGAAGAATTAAGATATATCATGTACAGGTACAAATTCCCTATGATGAATGTGATCATTATGTATATCTAAAATGTACCAATAAACTTATTTATTAAGAAAAAAATGTATGACTTTTCTTTCACCTACCAAATTGGAAAAATTCAAAAATATAATACCCCATGCTGACAGATGGGAACTCAAACAAGAATTCTCATTTACTATTTAGGCAAGAATGAAAAATTAGTAAAACATTTCTAAGCCAAGCTCAGTGGCCTACACCTGTAATCCCAGCACTTTGGGAGGCTGAGGTAGGAGGATCAAAAAGTCAGGTCTTTCTGGGAAGTTTAGCAAGACCCTGTCTCAACATAAATGTTAAAAAAAGAGGTCTGTGAAGAAACTCAGCTGTAGAGCACCCCTGGAATAGATACCAAATAGCACAAAAAAGTTCTAAAGGGTAATTTCATAATTATAATTAACATACATTTCTTTAAAATATGCCTCCCCTTATCTTAGTGATATAACTTCTAGGAATTTGCTAAAAGAATAATTAGAGATAGACACAAAAATATGACTATGAGGATTATCAGGATATGATAATGACTGAAGCAATCAGAATGTTTAGTGTAGAAAATGCTTGTGTCAATTATGGTACATTTATAACACAGAATAACATGTAGTCTCAAATTCTGCACTTTGAAAAAATCTACAGCATGAGGTTATATGAACAAAAGAGCACAAAATTACGTATGTAGTGGGGTTTCAATTTTGTAAAATGTGATTAAAATCTGACACACACAAAGCTTTAGAGGGGAAAATATTGAGGACATACAGCAAACGCTAACATCTCTGCAGCATGGATGAATGTAATTTTCTTCCTTATAGTTTAAAATATTGCTAAATGTGTGAATTTTGAACATCTTTTATAACTTCAAAATGTTGTTTTATTTTTTAATTTTATTTTAAAGAGAGTAGTAAATGAGGAAAAGAAAAGAACAATAGCAGCATGCCAGCATCACAAACATAAACAAACCAAAGCAAGAACAT
>NW_004955443.1:8403266-8413377 GCF_000276665.1 Chinchilla lanigera | reverse complement strand
TGTGGGTCCAATTTATTTCTCTTATGAGTATAGTTTCTAGTTGCATCCATTTACCTACAAAAACCTTGAGTTTACCTTTTTCATAGCTGAGTAATACTCCATTGTATAAAAATACCACATCTTTTTTATCCATTCCTCAGTGAATGGGCATTTCAAAACGTTATTTTAAAACAATATAAGAATTGGTAGTGCACCCCTGTAATCCCAGCACTCAAGAGGCTGAGGCAGGCAGGAGAATCACCAAAAGTTTGAGGCCAGCCTCGGCTACATAGGGAGTTCAAGGCCACCCTGGAATACATAAGGAGACCCTGCCTCAAAAAAAACCAAAAAAATTAATAATCATAATATTGTCTTTATATTTAAAGAAACACATTTGTATTATTTGGACTATTAATACATATATAATGAGAGAGGAAATCTTCCACACTACGGTGCATAACTGATTCATGGATGAGGTTTCACATGACAGGTTGCCCCACACGCTGGTGTCTGTACCCAGGAACTGAAACTGAGCCACCAGATGGAAAAGTTGATAATACCCCACCACAAAAATGCAAACACTCCTCTTGGGAGGATCATACCTTCAAGGAGATCCTAAGGGTACGTTTAACAAACATGTCAGAACTTTAGTATTTAAAAAAGAAAAAAGAGTAAAAGGGAAAATGAAAGTGGAAAATTCAAGAGTTCCTCATTTTTTAGAGGACATAAAAAGATAATATAAAATGTGTTAGATGCACCAAGAGAAAAGAGAAAGAAAAAAAAGGACAATTGACATAAACTTATTTCAGAAAAAAGCAATCATGGAGGGAACCTATAAAAATTCACACTATAAGAAAGGAAAGAGCAGGAAGTAAGTTAAGTGAGGTAAACAAGGAAAACACTTCCTAACCAACTCAACACATAAGAGAAAAAGGGTTTTGTTGGCCAAACTTAAGACCTGGAGGAAGAAAGTGCCAGAACTGTGCTGAATTAACTTAGGAAGAGCTTGAACTCCTCCACTTAATAAATGTTTCTTCGGAGTCTACTTTGGGAGAAGGTCATGCTAGATGGTAGGTACTCAAGGTATGAATATGAGCAGGAGGAACACAAACTCATAAGCTTTTTGAAAGGAGGAGCACGATCAGAAACAGAGACAGACCACTACGTAACAACAGCACCTTGTGGCAGGGGAATAAACACGCACGTGTCTACTATACAAACACATAACATGTGATAGGAGTGACATCAGTGAGAAAAACTACCATAAACGTTACATTAAATAAAGAACTCGAGAGATGAAAAGAGAAAGTAGAGATCAAAGCACAAGAAATAAATGAAATTGCTTTCTCCCTTAACCATTACTGCAAGTACTAGATTTATATCTTCCATAAAGACATACTGCCTGTGCTTGTGGAATTCAAAGGACATTTATATTTTTTAAACAACACAAAATCATTTCGCAAAAATGTTAAAGAACCCTTATCCATTTCCTACATAATCCCTAGCATTCTCTTGCTTATCTGAAGCACTCACGCCATAATTTGACACAACCATAAAAGCCCTTACTCACCAACCTCTATTCCTCAGAAGAAGAAAAAATAACTTCTAGACACACGGAAAAGTGCCTGCTTGAAAGCACAGGTCCTGAAATTTAGGAAAGCAATGCCTTAGAAGCGGTTTGGTACCACCTATTGGCCTTTACTGAAATCACTCCTACATGTGAATTTCCCCAAGGACATGGGCAGGTTTAAATTCCTATAAGCAGGCAATTTATGAAAAGTGCAGTGCGAAGAAAAATATTTTTCTAAGATAAATTTTATCTCTTAAGTTTGCAGGGTGAATATTAAATGGTCATTGGAATGGAATGTTATGGCACCTGGCCTGTTCTCTTGTGTTCCTATATTTAAACTTTTCAGAATAATTACAATTACCAGTAGAAGCAATTTTTTGAGCAGTATTTTCACTGGATAATTTAAGACAAAATAATTTTAAGTCAACAATTTGTTTTCTTAAAAAATCAACTTTCAGGGAAAGTTTATCAGTTGATGTCTATTTAGCCACACCTAAGAGGAATTTCATCCTGATTCCCTGCGTCCTGACCCACTTTGGGAATTCTTAGACGTTTTAATTTTTAATTCTGGAATAGCAAATAACAGTGAGACCCTGCAGGACTAGCTTAAAAATACATTTTTCTAAAGCCATTTAGAATAATTGCAGAACAATTTCAATAAGGATTAAAAAAAAAAAAAGGTGAGTGCTTGACCGGATACTTCAGGCAGCCAGGGTCCCCTGCTCCCCTCTTGTTTGTCTGGGTTTTGGAAAGAACTGAACAGGGGGACTAAATGATTATTCTGTAATTAATTTACCGACTGCTATTATCTTTACCAAAAAAGACCATACAGTTTGGCCAACGACAAAGTTAGACATGTGATCAAAGGCACTTCTGCTTTCAGGAGGAAGGGAAAGCACAAGTCTCATTGTTTCGTCTTTACTCATCAGATATAACGGGAAGTCTTCTCAGGCCCACGGGCTTCAGCAAGGAGTGACGGTTACACAAGGAAGCATCGAGCAAGCCTCCGGGAAATCAGATCTGAGAAACGACAGCACAGAGAGGGGCGTGTCCTAGCTTTGAGGAACTCCCAGGCAACGCTGGAGGAAAGTCTTTTTAAAAAGTGCACATCAGGAAACGCACAACACCTCCGACGTGATCACATCGCGTGTCGCAACAGGGTACTGCATAAAACTTCTGGCCTTTGGGGACAAAGATGTGATTCTTGTTGAGGCCGTCATAACTCTGAGAAATGTCTTTAAAGGAAAGACAAAATCCACAAAGATCAGGTGATATGGAAGGCCACCCAGCAGGGGGACAAATGAACAGCACGTGCTCAAGTCCGCCCTGGGCCAGTTACTATGTGGTTCTGGACAAGCCGCTTACCTCACTGAGACTTCACTTATTCATCCACAAAATGGGACTAGTGGTTGTGATTTTTAGGGAGAATGACTATAAAGGGGCCAGAATAATGGCTGATAGAGAAGAGAAGTCATGATAGTAGGGAGGCTAGGACTTGGTGCAAGACATATGTTCTCATACGCAGACATGGGAAGGAGCAGCATTTACTATTAAGAGAGGAAAAGCAAGACGCAAAAAAAAAAAAAATGTGGAAAATAGGATATCACTCGCACGGGTCTGGTCGGCCATGCATTTACAAGGTTTACCCTTTTGCCAGGCATTGTTCTGAGCACTTCACAAGCAGTAACTCTCACAAAGGTTCCCGCTGAGAAGTACTTTCACTTTCCCTTCCCTAGCACTGCCCCTGGCAGCAGTTAACTAATGGTGCGCTTGCGCCGTGCTCAGCAGCGCGCTGGGGTTTGACCCAGGCAGTCTGGCCTCGGTGCTTAGCGTTTCACCATGCTGGGTTCTTTTTGTTTGTTTGTTTTTCTTCCGGTACTGGGAATTGAACTCATGACCTTGCTCTTGCCAGGCAGGTGCTGTGCCGCTGGGCTAAATCCCCAGCCCCCATCATGCTGCGTTCTAGGACAACACCAAGGCGGGAACCGAGAGAAGCAGCCACTGAAACAGAAGCAGAAGTGGTGTTTTGCAGCCAGAGGCTGAGAAATGCCCAGAGCCCCTACAAGCCAGGGAGAGCAACTCCCTCCTGACACCTTGACTTCTGACTTCCGGCCTCCAAACTGTAAGATAATGAATCACTGGTGTTTTAAGCCACACAGCTTGTGGTAATTTGTTACACTAGTCAGAGGAAATTAATACAGGCTCTATATGTATGCGTACATCCATTTTTCAAATGAATCTTAAGGAACTGTTACCTTCCAGCTGAGGAACTGCGATTTTTATTCATCATTTTATGCCCTATGTCCTGGTAGACACTTTTTTTTACTATGTACATGTAATAATTTAATTTTTTAATATCATGATGAGACAAGTAAAATAGTCTAAGGCTAGCTAGCATACTATCCTAAGGCTGGCAGAGGCAAACATTATTTTGATGAATTTTTACTTTTCTAAAAACTGAATCATTCCCCCCAGAAAATTAATAGATATTAATGTCTACCTCAGTTTTGAAATGAGTTATGTTTCAGTGATAAAGATCATAAGATGCACAAACCACAGAAATAAGATTGATAACTGAGATATTAACTATTTATATTAAAATTAAAATTTACTGCTGAATAAGAAAAATAAAGACAAACCGCAGATTAGAAGAAGATATTCATAGTATATGTAACCACAAAAGGCACAACATCCGAAGTATATGACCTGTTCCAACAAATCAATATGAAATGATTAATAAACCCAAGAGAGGGAGACAAGCCAAGGACCTAAACAGATGGGTAAAAGGGAAAGAAATAAAAATAGTACAAACCTATGAAAAAGTACACACTCTCACTAGAATATGGGAAAACACAAATTAGGACAACCAGAAGATGCTACTATACATCCCTAAGACGGACAGGAATTAAAACACCTAATGATATTGAATGTTGGTCGGTAGCTCTCATTCATGGCCTGAGATTCTGATTTCAATGGTCCAAGGGAAGCCAGGCATCAATACCATCTTACAAATTTGTGATGTGTTTGTATTGCAATTTCAGAAAGACCATGGCCCTGGGACCGGGATGCTACCCTGAGCATGGTGCCCTCTAGCGGTGCCTATTTTCTTGACTGCACCCCTCAATTCTTTAGGACCTGGAATTGGTGTAGGTATCCTTGAGGCTCACTGCTGCTTCCAGGTCACTGACCAGCCCTCCAATTCTTGAAACCTACCCTGTCTGCTTGCAGATCTACTGAGAACCATCACTTCACTGAGTAGCACTGTTCAGAAAGTCCAACCCCACTCCTTTCATAATTCCAGTGATTTCAGTGGCTACCTAGAGACTCTTCCATTCCCTTAGCTTCTCATTTCTTGGATATGTTCACTTCTAATGGTCTTGTGCTCACCATACTTCAGCCCTGCCACCCCTGATTGTAGCCTAGATACTGTCATTACCAATGGCTGCACAAAGTCAGTGATCTTATTTATATCCACTGTCCTGTATCCAGCCCTACCTCCAGTCTTTTCCTCTGATGCCAACAATTCCCTGTCCTCGTTGCACTCATCTGAAACCTCATGATCCATCCAATTAATCATTCCTCTGCATTCACCCTCAGCCACCTTGCTTCTCCAGCTGCCTCAATCCAGGTGAAGTCTAACTCTCCACCAGACTACAGTGAGCCCAGGTGGCAAAATACAGTTGGAGAAAATATTCACATCTATGCTGCTGGTCTCACCTGGCATGCATGACTGAGTCCAAGATTCAAGAAGGAGCAGCAGTCCTGCCAGCCTTCCCTCTCCTCCTGGCCTATCCCATACCCACCCCTCCAAATATTCAACATCCCCTTCCCTCCCTCATTACTGGCTTGTGATGTTTCATTTTTCAAAGGAAAATAGATGTCACCAGAAGAGCATTTCTGCACCCTTCCCCAAAACTCTCTCAGCCTGCCTGTACCTGGGCTGCCTGCATTTTCGCCTGTCCTTTTGAATGAATTCTTTATGTCAAGAGCCAGTCCTTCCCTGCTGAGCACTGGATTTCTTTCCAACTTGTCTGCGCAAGGAAATCAGTCTTGCAATTATTTTCTCACTACTGCACCAACGTTTTTCTTTTCAAATGCAATATTTCTGATCAACATATAATGCTGCAACTTTTCTCATCTTTTTTAAATCCTCCCTTTAAACCTACCAGTCCCTTTTTGTTCCTCCTTATACCCCAACTCCTTGAAATAAATGTTTGACTATCTCTAGTTATTCTCTTCCCATCCTTTTAAATCCATTCAATCAGGTTTTCTTCCCACCACTCAAGAGAAATGGCTCATTTCAAGGTCACCAGTGATCACCAGATTGTTGATCCCAATGGCCAGTTTCCAGCTTTCATCTCATTTGAATTATCAGCAAGAGTTCACACAGTTGAAAGATCTTAAAAATTTTTCTTACTTGGCTTCTTGAACCCCATCCTCTTCCTCCCCTCCCTCAAATATCCTGCTATCTCATTGGCCATCTTTCCTAGTCTTCTTCTAGGTCCTCCTTATTTCTCTGACACAAAACACCCAAGACTCTGTCTTAGACCTCTTCTTTAACTCCATGTACCCTCGCCTGAGTCCCTGGTATCGAAATATCCATTTGTTGATGATTCCCCAGTTACTGCCTCCAGCCAGGATGTCTCCCTGAACTCTAGACTCCCACATCCAACTGCCTTTAAACACTTACTATGCTTTCCTTGATGAAAGCCAAAGAGCTGAATCCTCACTATCTCAAAACTGCCCTTTTGTACCCTTCCTCATCCCAATAAAAGACACTTCTATTCCAGTAGCTCAGGCCAAGTAATTAGTGACTCCTTTTTTGCTCAAAGTCTACATCCAATCCATGAACAAATTTTGTTGAGTTTTTACTTGACACATCTCTGTAAGCAAAACACTTATGCCCTCCACACTCCCATAATGGTTCAAACTCATTATAGTCTCACATGAGTAACTACAATGGCCCCCTAAACTGGGATCCCTGCCTCCGTAGTCCTCACACACTCCTACCCAACAGCTGTAGGGATCCCTTTCTTACTCAAAGGATAAACCCAGACCTCCATTATGGTTTGCAGGACACTGCCTGATCAGCTCCACCTCAGACTTCATGACCTCTCTGGCCTCATCTCCTTCTACTCTGGCCCTCCTCTGGCTGCTCCAGCCACACTGGCTCCCTGGCTTTTCATGGGTGCACTAACCGTGCTCCCACCCTCTCCTGCTGTTCCCCCTGTCTCAGACTGTCCCCACACATTCATCTTTGCTTTAACTCCCACGTCACTGTGCAACGCCACTGTACCAGTGTCTTAGTTACTGTCTCGTTGCTGGGACAAAATGCCTGACCCCCAAAGTTTTATTGCAGATGTTTCAGTCCATAGTCAGCTGGCTCCAAGGTAAGGCAGTATGGCAGAGGGGCATGCCAGAGAAGAAACAGCCCATGGTAGAGCAGATAGGAGCTAGTGAGCCTGCCTTCCATCTTTCCCTTTATATTCCATCCAGGCTACAAGCCTATTGATGAGTGCCACCCACACCCAGGGTGAGGCTTCCCTCTTCAGTAAATCCATCCAGCCACTCCCAGAACTATGCCAACCCAATTAAGGGACTAATCCAGGTATCACACACCCTTCATCCATATTCACTCACCCTAGATCCAGTCATCTCTGAAAAGCCCCACCTATGAGTGCATGAGGCTTTGGGGGGACATCTAGATAGAAGCCATAACAACCGGCAAGGCCTTCCCTGGCCATCGTTGCTCTCATCCATCATGCTCTAGATTCTATAGATTTTATATCCTTCTTTATTGCAGCACCTGCTACATTACCAAGTCAGGGTCTACCCATCTTTCCAGAGAATGTATATTCTTGGGGGTCAGAACTTTACTCCTTTGTATTGCCAGCACCTACAGCAATACTTGGTATATAAATACCTGCTTTTAAAAGTTGTATCGAATATAGTATTGAAACACACCACAAGGCAACTGGGAAATGCCTAATAAAGCTATTCCATTTCTAGGGAGGCAAGAAAGTATATGTAAAAATGGCCACTGCAACATTACCTGAAATTGAACTATGAAACTTGTCCAGACATATCCATATCCATTTCATCAGCTGGGAAATGGATACATTTTATAAATTAGACTCCTATGGAAACATTGAAACTAATGTTCTAGAGCTACATGTATGAGCACAAATTATTCTTAACAACATAATTATTTACAAGGGTATAGAATGTTAAAATGTAAATTCATTGAAAAATGACTCTTTATAGATGAGGATATATAGTGAGAGTAAACACACAAAAACATGGGTGGGAGGAATATACAATCATTCCAGAAAACAAATAATTCCTGGTAAGACAGAGAATGGAAGGGACAGGATTTCAAACATATCTGCAAAAATTTTTCTCTTTCAAAAAGAGGTTCTAAAATAAATAAGGCAAAAATTAAAATTTGCTAAATCTAAGTTCATCATCGTAGTCTTTACTTTTTTATACAAACAAGTGTTTGTCATATATATATAATATCAATATGTCTTAAGTACTCCAAAATGTTCTAAATTAACTTTTAAAATTTAATATACAAAAAATTTAAATGTCTGAAATAAAACTTGCGAGGCTTAGAAGCAGCTATATTTGAGTAAAAGAGAATATCCTGCAGTGAGCAAAAAATCACCTTATTGTTAGTATTGCTAGGCTGATATTCTTCACTGGAGGGGTGGGATGTGGGTCAAAGGAGAAGCGGGCGCCAGGGGCCGCGGCCATCAGCAAGGCTGGCAAGGCTGAGTAGCGCCATCTACAGGCAAGGGCTGAAGACACAGGCGTGGGTGTTCATATAGTGCTCCAAACTATGCACCTGTTACAGCGGGAACACAATTTGAGAACACTCACAGTTTCAGCATTAGAAGGAAGGATGCAAGGTAATGCTCTCTATTCCACTTTAGAGATGGAAACACCAAGGTAAATTCTGGCCCAACTAGAAAAGGTTGATGTCAATTTAAAGGAATTTCCACCCACTGCCACATTAACCTACTTTTTCCATGAATATAAATATAACAAATGTTTGTTAGCGTAAGGATTTTTAAATTTTCATACGGAAAATATAAGGGAGGAACTGGAAATTACCTGATCCCCGGAGTCAGAGGAGGAATGATTGAATAAACTGTGATACAAATGTATTACAAAATATAAAGCAAGTCTTAGAAGAATGCTTTTGATTCATATGTCTTGACCAAGAAAGCTGACTACAATCTTTATAAAAAGCAGTCAAATGTGCATGTACCTATATGTTTATACAAGTTTAGAAAAACCACAGTAGGCTCCACACACTGTTTCAAATGGTACCTATATCAGTCAGTGCTCACTAGAGAAACAGATTTGATGCAAGATATATAAGTGTATAAGGATTTACAAGGTCGGCTTACAGGGGGCCGCCCGCAGAGCCGGGTGTGGAAGAGCACGAGGGCTGTCTGCTCGCTGTAGACCGAAGGGGCCAGTGAAGGTGACAGCTCAGTGTCCCCTGTGAGTCCGAGGGGTCTGCGACGGCAGCCAGGAGATGATGTCCAAGGTGAAGTTGTGGACTTCAGCCTCTCCGGTGAAACAGAACGAGCTTTCGTTCTTCGCTTCCCTTTTATACCTCGGCGCCCTCAGTAAATCCCCTCAGCCACACCCAGAACCTTGCCCAACTGATTTAGTCGGGCGGTTGTTACTCAGGCAGACTCAGTTAACTATCACAGCAGCGACAGAGAAGGAGTGCGAGTGAGGCTATGACCATTTTTTCCTTACTTTTGAAATTACTGCGGTTTTTTTTTTTAAAGAATGTAGGGTAGGGGAAAGAGAAAATTAACTTTAAGCACATCCCTCAGAATGACTTTCTAGATCATATTTTCCCGGACTTTTATATAAAACATATGCACACACACACACACACACACACACACATATATATATACAAAAATAGATCCCGCTGTATGCACGCTTTATGAGCCTCCTTTCCTCGCGTGCATTTAGCCATATACTAAAAGTCTTAGTGTATGTCTTTCCCTCCTTGTCGATAAATAGTAGCTTTCAATGGTTACAACATACCCGAGTGTTTGAAGTTACTAAGGCTCATTTCACCAGTTCCTGGTTGTGGGACGTTCACAGCGCTTCCAGCGATCCCTGACACAAATAAACATCCCTGTGCACACACGTTTGCACATGTGTTTTCTTAGGGCAAGTGCGGGTTTCCTAGACCACAGTCTGATGTGCAATCCTTGGACCAAAGCTAATGTATTTGGGATTTGAGCCACATTTCCAAACTGTCCTGTTAGAAAGTGGTTTTTCTGTTGCTGATGTTTGGTGCTTATTACAAACTTATTACACCCTCACCGACGGGGTAAGCAAAGGGAGTTTTGCTCAACTCAGAACGGGAAATGACAAACTCGATGAGACTCCCACAGGTAAAACCGAAGAGCTTTCGGGGGAGAACTCCTACACCGGTCGGATCCAGGCCAAGACCCGCAGTTTCCCGGGAGGGTGGGGCGCGCCGCTGGCGCTCCAGCGGAGATGGGGCGGGGCCGGCGGGGGGGC
>NW_004955443.1:8354433-8402828 GCF_000276665.1 Chinchilla lanigera | reverse complement strand
GGTCCACGCTCATGCACACACCCACACGCCCGCACGCCGGGTCTGCCCCCTCGGCCCGCGGGAGCCTCCCGCACTATCCAGCCCTGGCTCAGCGAGTCTGAGAAGTTACCCGGAGTCCCAGGTCCAAGTCCCCGCGCCCGGGCGCGTAGGGAGCCTCCATCCGTCCCCCGCCCACGCGTGGCCTCGAAGCAGAGCTCAGGCCCTGAGCCCTCCCCCACAGAACCCCCGCCCCCGTACCCTCGCCCGGTCCTCTGCCCCACAAGCCAGCACTGCGCTCCCCGCCCTCGGTCTGGGCAACCCCCACCCCAGCCCATAGCCCCTCCATCCTGTCGCCTAGCCTCTCCCTGGAATCTGGTGAGTATTTCCAGCCTACCCTCTCCAGGCGCCTGAACTGCTCCGCCTGTCCTAGAGTAGGAGGCTCTTTATGCTCTGTGAGAACATTATGTCCTGCTGACCCTATCAGTTCCCATCCTGAACAGCTTGAAGGATAGGAGCAAGTGGCCTCTTTAATCAGTGGCGTTCAAACTCCTTAAGACCTCACCTCAGACAGCCTTCCGGGAATCCCAGGTACCAGGCTTTATCCTCGGAGGGCCGGGTCTGTCCACTCTTCCTCCTCGAGCTCCTTTCCTGCTCCACCCTACCTTCCATCAAACCTGAGATTGGGCAAGGATCTGATTAACGTCCTACACTGTAGGCTTTAAGCAGAGGAATGAAAGTTTAGTGTGGAATTTTAGACACAAGTGAGCCAGTGCAGAAGGAATTTGAAGGTGGGAGGGGACCTCCCTGAATCTCCAGGATTCAGACCATATAATTAGCAATTTACTTATAAGACCAGGCTTGTATCAAACACCATTTCTTTTCAATCAATATCAAACACAATCTATTTCAGTCCAGTAAATATTTGTGGATCATAAATGAAGCCAGGTGCTATTGGTCACAGTCCTGGAAGAAGGAATGACAGAAACAAACATTTCTAAAGACAGGAGGGCAGCAGCAGAAGTCTGTGCAAGGTCTCACAAGAATTTAGAAGCAGGAGCGATTGAGTCTTTGGAAGGAGTGGGGCAGATAAAGGAAGATTTCAAAGTGAAGGGTGACATGAGCCTTTGGGTATTTAAGGGAATAGGACCTTGCCAGGCAGATGATGGTGGCAGAGCACCCAGGCTGGAGCGTGTGGAGGTTTATGTGGCTGTGTGGAAATTCTGAGTGTGGTGGGTGAGTTGCGGGAGACCGAGATTGCAGCTGAATTATGAGGGGCCACAGCTGCTCTGCCAAAATTCTTGCACTCACAGGATCTTTTTTCCTCCTGCACTGGGGACTGAACCCAGGGCTTCACACTGAGCAACATCCCCAGTTCTTTTTAAATTTTTTACTGACAAGGTCTTGCTAAATCTGTAATCTCAGTCATCTGGGAGGATGAGGCAGGAGGATTGAAAGTTCCAGTGCAGCCTAAATAACTCAGCAACCTAAGTTTTTAAACACAGGAACAAATAGCTCTCATCTTTTTTTCGGAAAATTGCCAAGTGGACACATGGACGCGCCCCTGGGACCCTGCGCCTGTACTTGACACTCCGCCTGGGAGCTGGGAGCCTCTCAGCCAGGGGTTGTGTCCCTGGTCCTTTGCTGACCACCACTTTTTGACTGGGGGAGGTGATCTCATACAGACTTTCATGTTACCACATTTAGATTTTGCCAAGTGAGGCCATGAAAAAATAAATCCATCCACTGTCACTACTTTCTAATAAAATGAGAGGCACTTTTATACCAAGTAAAGCACGAAATCTAAATTTGCAAGATAAAGGCAGCTTTATGTTTAATAAATTTAGATTTATGAAAAACTCAAAATCTTGTCCTCATTCTTCTCCATCATCAGGGTCTGGCCCCAGGGCTGTAGTCAGGGTTTGGAAAGAACAAAGTACCCAGCTCTTGTTGCCCATCTTACTTGCAAGAGTGAAGTGAGGAAGTGTTGCCCATCTTACTTGCAGAGGAACTTTGCCATCCGAGGCCACAGCTGCAAGGCACAGCTCTTTTCCACCCCAGGACCCACCTCAGACCTCTTCCTCTTCTCACCTCCCACTCTTCCTCCGCCATTCTCTTGTCCCGTCAGATGTCCATCTTGAATGTCTGGAGTTCATTCCCACCATTCCCATGCAAATGTGCCTACCATTTGCGCCCCATCTTACCCACCATGCCCTAATAACCATACCAAAGCCACTCTTAGACTCTGCCTTGCATCCAATCAGTCTAATCCCAGCACGTTTTTCTTTTATTTGATGTGCTGTTTTGCACTGGCTTTTTCGCAGTTTTGTGCTAGTTCCTCAAACAGATTGTTCATTTCAGAAAGACAGTGCCTTCCTCTTCTGCTTTACACTTATTTAGGAAGCTCTGGTGCTGCTGCTCTAACACCTTGCATGGTTCTCAGAGCATTTTAGGTGATGAATGAATTTGCCTATGAAAAACTAACTTATTCCCAGCCCACAAAGAGTTCTTTATATGTCATCCTTCCTTTCCTTGGAGTTTTCTGAAGCAGCCTCCTTGTTTCTAGGGGTTGAGTCTTTCTAGCTTCAAAGCCATGGTCACGGCTGCTGTGATCAGTGTCCAAAGCCAGAAATCAGGAAGGACTTGTGACTGTGCTTATGGTGCACCCAGACAGGGCTGGGGGTCACCCCAGAAAACATCAATCGTACCACTACCGACGTCATGGTGAGCTCCAACAGTCCCTTCTCAGAAACAGTGTGCGCTTACAGCAGTTCCTAGTGGCTGCAGACAAAAAGACACAATCTTAAAAATGATTACATTTTCCACATCACAACAGAATGCAGGATTAATAGAGATCTACCAAGACAAATTGGTTTAGGGAAATTTAAGGAGTTGTAATAGACACAAGTAAATACAGATTAGAAGTACCCACAAGCAGAAGTTAAAGTAGGTGACCACTTTTATTATTTAAATGGGTGTGTCTGGTCTTTCTACAGTATGCGTAATCAGTAAATATTTTTAGCACTATCAGTTTAGCACCTTAGGGCTGATTTTTAAAATACTTTTTATCTTTTATTTTTATTTTTTTGCTATTTCCCAAGGTTTTGTGTTGCTGATTGCATGCAGAACAGCCATACAGAAGAGTTTTATTGCAGCGGTTTTTCTGCCCTTCAGGGAAATGACCTAAGGTGATCAGGCCATCAGAGGTAGGTGAGAGCTGTAGGGTTCCTCCTCTGCCTCCTTCTCCCTACCATGAGAGGTTTGTGAAGAGAGTCTAAATTCTCTGATGGAGTCTGTCTGCATATTCTCCTGTGTACTAGCCCCCAACTTAGTTACTCAGCCTGCTCTTGTTGCTCCAAGTCCTAGCTCACTATCCTTTCAGGCGTCTGTTCTAGAAGCAGGACATGCCCAAACCTCTCGGCTTCCAGCCTCGGCATTCTGCAGTCAGCTAGCAGCACTAGAAAACCTACTCCGAAAGGCACCAGGCTGCTGGGCCCAGTGAAATCTTATGCTGTGGTCATGGGAAGCCAGAAGGTACCAGGACATTACTCTCACCAGTGCACATATCATAAAAGACTTTCCGTTCCAGGAGCAGGAAATGATTTCTCATATGCCTGATGCTGATTAGCATACCCTGGAATTCCAGTCAGGTTGAACCCTCTGGAAAAGTGACTGCCCAATTATGGATTTTAAAATGCTTGCTGAAGAATCCTGGAGATCATATTCCTGAATCCCTAACACTTCAGTTGTAAACCAACCACCCTCAGGGTGTAAAGTTAAACTAATTAAAATGCATGTATGTCACATGGTAGGTGCTAAAATGCTTTAGAATCTATTATGGACAGTATAACAAGGCATTTAGGACAAAGTGTCCATGATGGCTTTTGTTTGCCCATGAATGTTTATCGTAGCCAGATTTATTCTTATATTGCTGCTTATAGAAAAGTGAAGTAGATTGGAGTTTTTTAACAACCCAGATTAATAATAAGAATGTTCAAATCACCTTACAAACAAAAATATCAGATTATGTCTGTGACCAGCTACATACGAAACATGGGATTAAAAGTAAAGTTGAAGTATCATTTATTTTTCTTAAGGCTTGGACCTAAGGACCCAGCTGGGAACAGGATAGATTAAGACAGAGAAATCTTTAGAATGTGGCCATCAAATAGTGTCCTAGGCCAGAGGCCAGCAAACATTTCCTGTGACAGGCCAGATAGTAAATATGTTAGCCTTTTGTCATGCCAGAGAAGCTGTAAGCAAAAGGATATGTCTGTCCGGTAAAATTTTATTAACCAATACAGGCAGAGGGTGACATCTGACCAGCAGGTTGTAATTTGCCTACCCAGTGCCCTAGGCCAGTCCTGATTCCAAAAGAGGTTTTCACAAAGATTTCATCAGCTTCCCAGTGACAGTAGGTTTCCAAGCTGCCCCGATCAGATCTATTCCACTCCCCTCTCCACTCCGTCCCCACCCATAATCCACAATAATAACCTGTTTGCAGCACAGTGGCCTTGTACTGTTCTTTACTATTTCAGCTAGGCAGACTCCTGGACAGTCTGTGGCCAACCTTAAAGGTTCAGTACTTAGTATACCAGCCAGAGGGCGGTAAGCAGGCGCTGCCTTTCCCATCCTGAGATTTGTTTGCAGGAGCATCATCACTGAATACAGCTCTGGCAGGAATTGAGTTAGACTTTCTAACTCAGGGTTATGCTTTGGATCTAGACTGTCTCCCGGACCCATGTGTTAGAGGCTTGGCTCCCAGGTTGGGGCTCTTGAGAGGCGATGGAAACTGTAAGAGGTGGGCCTTAGTGGGAGATCTTCCAGTCTTCGCGTGGATGCCCTTAAGGGGAATGGTGGGACCCGAGGCTCTTCATCATTTTTACTTCCTGGCCATGAGATGCCACATGCTCCTGCCATAATGAGCTGCCTCCCCACAGACCCCAGAGCAACAAGGCTAACCAGTCATGGGCTGAAACTGCTGAACTTTGAGCCAAAATAAACCTTTTCTCTTTATAAGGTGATTATCTGAGGAGTTTGTTACAGAGATAGAAAGCTAACACATTCAGTTAACTGAGAGGTAAAGGAATAAAAGAAAGACAATGTGAAATTATAGTCACTTAGAACCACCTGCTACAATGAACACCTGAGCATCACCACTCTAATATTATACAACTCAGCCAACATATTTATTGATTATGTGCAAAAAGCTATGTTAAGTGCTGTGTAAAATGAGAAAGCAAAACAAGGAAGACCCTTGTCTTCACAGAACTACAGTGTGATGGGGAAAGTTCAAGCACCGCAATCAAAGAGAATTATGATGTTGCAGAGTAAAGTAGCCACAGATGACTCAGAGGGTTCAGAAGAAGTAGTTCAGTTAAAGGAGCAAAGAGTTAAGGAGGTAGTAGTTTTACCTGAGCCTACAATGGATTTAAAAAGAAAAAAAACCAAAGTGAACCAAATCCTCCTGAGGGTCTGCGGTGGTGACTGTGAACAGAGACTCATACTGTCTCAATGAAGTTTTGGAAGGGACTGGTGGGAGGTCAGGCAAGTGCTGCCAGCTGAAGGCAAGGCCTCATCTCAGCGGGGACAAGAAGGGGGAATCCCTGAGGATTAGAGCCAGGAGATGGAAGTAGAGAAGTGAGTAGCAGTGGAGTGGCAAACTCAGTCCTGAAACAGCATGAGTCACAGTGGGGACCTGGCAGTGAAAATAGAAAGGGCACGGACTCTGAACAGTGAGCCTCTATCCGGGATTTGGCCACTGGTTGAATGGAAAGGAAGAGGCAGGCAGCACTGCACATAGGATTCTGATGTGATTCAGTCTCAGACGTGGGCTCAAGTTTCAGATCTGCCATTTACTAAAAGTGTGACCTCCGAGCCCCAGTTCCTTTCTATGTAAAATGGAGCTCATCACGTCTAACTCACAAGAGATAATACATTTGAATGGCCTGGATACAGTAGGTGCTCCGTAATTGATAGCTATTGATATTATATATTCTTGGAAAGGTGAAAGGTTAGTCAGGTACCGTTCTGAAGTTTTAAGCCTGGATTATTAGGAGAAATCTAGGTGTGGTTTAGAGAAACACAAAAGACAAGGTCTGGTTTTAAGAGTAAGTCAGCTTCCCTTCAGGACAGAAAGAGATGTCCAGCTGGCCTTTAGAACTACTTATTTAGAAGTAGAATTTTTTTAAAAAAGATAACTACTATTTAAATATAGTTCTTGTCCTACAAAATTCATTTTTTAAAAAAACGAAGTTTAATAGTTTTTCTTATATTTCAGAAAGGTACATCTATTACCACCATCTAATTGTAGAACATTTTCATCACCTCCAAGAGGAACCTTATACCCATTAGCAGTTACTCCTCATTTCTTATACCCATTAGCAGTTACTTCCTTGATCTAAAAGCCACTGCTGTTCCTATTGGTGGAATGGAGTAGATATCTGAAAGCTGCAGCACAGAAGTGTGTGAAAACTGTCAGAAAGGAATGTGACCCACCAAAGAAGATCAAGCATCAGAAAAGACCAGACAGCCTTGTGGAATGGCTTGCTGGGGTCAAGTGGGTTAACGCAAGCCATGTGAGGAAGCCTGTCCCTCCATGCAGCCAGTGTGTTAACTGGCTTCTCACATGCCATAGTTCCAGCAACAATGTGAGATTTGACCAGTTGGTAAAGACTGAAGTCAACAAAGATGCCCACGGATGCGCCTGAGATTTGCCTTGTTGTGTAGTGGGAACTCTGTGCCTTCCTTTTAGATCACACATCCTCCTGAGCCAGTCTTCTCCATTTATGCTATCCATTAAGGCAGCCACGAGCCCGTGTGCCTATATGAATTTAAATCATTTAAAATTGAACACAATGAAGTGTTTAGATCTCTCTTGCACTAGCCACAGTCCGGGTGCTCAGGATCCACTTATTGGACAGTGCAGGTACAGAACATTTTCATCACTGCAGAAGTTGTATTGACAGCACCATTCTACATGATGTCAGTAACTTGTAGGCACCTGAAGGAGTTTTCTGCTTGGTAGGCTACTGCATATTGGCTGCATTCTCATTTGGCTTCATCTGTCATTTATCTCCCTCTCACCCTTGTGTTTCCTGACTAAACTATTGTCCAGCCAGAGCCCAGACCTTCACCAGCTGGTCCCTAGCAAAGCTCACTTACACATATGTGTGTCCTTGCTGCATATCCCTAGCGACATTGCAAAGCTAAAGACACATCTTTTTTTAATATCCTTTCAAGTATTCTCTAGGCTTTCATTAACTTCTAGGTAATAAAATCTGATTAAATAATTTTATAGACACAGGTAATATTATTACTTCCCACATACATGTCCCTCATGCCAAGTGAGATATCCTTGAAAATTTAAAGACAGGCCCATTGGTGTATATTTGTTTCCTATTGTTATATTAAGTTACAATAAGTTGAACAGCCTATATCTGTACAGATTTGTTATCTTGCGGTTCTGGAGGTCAGGGGTCCAAAATTAGTTTCCTTGGGCTACAGTCAAGGTGCCGCAGGGCTGCTTTCATCTAGAGTCTCAGAGAAAGAACGGCTTTCCTGCCTCCTGCAGCCTCTAGCGCTTCCTGTGTTCCTAGGCTGTGTCCACAGAGGGCAGCACTCTGCTCCTGTCCTCACATCACCTCCTCCTTGTACTCGCAGCTCCCTCTGGTTGTCTGTTGGGGACGCTCAGGTGAATCAAGATAGTTTCCTGTCTCAAGAACTTTAGTGGCATCTGCAAAGTCCTTTGTGCCGTGGAAGGAGCATTCACAGGTTCCGGGGATTAGATGAATACCTTTGGGGGCCGTTATTCAGGCTACAATAAGATTATGTAAAGTTACTTATTAGTTAAGAGAAAGTTTACCACCACCAGACCTAATTGAATTGTTCAGAGCTTTCAATGAAAGTTTAACGGTTCACATTAAAGCATAAAGTATTTGTAATCGTGTTGACAGATATTAAAATGTGTGACGATGCTGGCGACACCTTAGCCACTGGAGACAGAGCAGAAATGACTGAGATGCCCAAGACACCTGCTAGTGATTCTTTACCTGAAGACGCAGCAGGACAGTGCGATTCGGCTACCTGTTCAAGTGAGCCAGTGCCAGCTGATCCCGGAGGAGGTGATTTGCATGAGAATGCAGCTGGTCAGGGTGCGGAGACTGCTGCCCAGGGGCACCCAGCACCGTGCACAGACACCACTGCCCTGGAGCCCCCTCTGCACAAAGAAGCGACTGAGGATGCACTTGCCGAGTGCATTGAGTCTGTCAGCCTCGAGGGAGAACCCGGATCTGAAATACCCCTGATGGAACAGAATGATCAGGTAAGGATGGCCATTCCGTTCATTTCAGTGTGGGTTCTTCCTGATGCCTACTATCTTAGACTGTTTCTGTTATAACACACTACCACAGACGGGGTAAGTTATAAAGAAAAAAGGTTTATTTGGGCTCACAGTTCTGGTCCACAGTCAAGGAGCCAGATAGGCTGAGGGCCTAGCAGAGTCCTGCAGTAGAGCAGGGCATGAGGTGGTAAGAGACAGGGAGTCCACAGGAGACCTCACCAAGCTGGCTGTCACAGCGCACCTAACTCTCGAGATGCCCCGTGAACCCCTTCATCTGCCACTCATGTGAACAGCTTGATCCATTCAGAAGAGCAGAGCCCTAACCACTTCTGAAGGGTCCCACCCAGCCCCACCTTCTATCTCCCATAATGGGGATTAAATTTGAACCCTAGCTTCAGAGGGGACAAATCAAACTCAAATCCTGGTACCTACCATGAGCAGAGCCATATGTCAAGCTCTGCAGGTGGGAATTGAAATTTCAAAATTGGCTATGATGTCACCACTGTCATCAAAAATGTGTTGTGTGGTGATTTAAGATGTAGAACAGTTTGTCACCCTAAATGCATTCTGGTCATTATTAATAGTAACAACAGCCGTCAATGACTGGGCATAGCCTATGTCCCAGGCACTCCACTGGCTATTTTATGTTACATAATTTACTCCGTACAACAGTTCAAAGCTGGGAATTACACACTCCGGTTCACAGAGGAGGCAGCCAGGCTCAGAGAGGTTGAACACTTGTTCTGGGCTGCTCAGTAGTAAACAGAAGATATTGTAGTATTAAATCTAATAACTCCAGATGATTAAAGAGCTTATTCCAGCCTAAGCAAGTCAGTGCTTCTGGAAGACCACTTAAATCCCACTGCATATTCACAGATCCACTGTGGAGAGCCTCGACATTCAGACCACTGTTCTATCATCTGCACCACCTTCCCAGGGACCAGAGGCAGACCCCACTCAGTGTCCCCTCCTCTTGGTGCCTGCACCTGTACTTCTGGAGGAAGGGGTAACATGTCTCTTTGGGACCTTGTGCCACACCAGCATGACCATCCAAGCTCATGACCCAGTGCCTTCCCCTCCGTACATGTGGAGACAGATGAGGTGCCCAGAACGGAGGACACAGGCTGCATGTCCTCCACCCTACCCAGGATGGATGGCCACCTAGGGAGCGGTGCTAGACAGGGCCAGGGGCGGTTCACTCCAAGGGTGCACCTCAGAGCATCCCCGTGGGTGACGCATTGACGTGTCCTGAAGGACAGGAAGGAAGCAGGGAGCCTTCATTTTCTAACTTATCATTAAGTTAGTTTGGGCAAGAGACTTCAATTCTCTTCAATTCAAGCCTCTGTTTTTCCCTCTACAAGATAAACTATTGCACATGAAGACTGGAATGCGCCCGTCCAACTTGTGGTCTATGGCTTTTAATCAAGGCGGGGCTTGCCCTCCCTTCCCTCAAGGAGTTTGATGTAGAACTATTCTAAGGTGAGAGGAGCGGTGTTTCCATTCTGTCACTAAACCAAAGCAGAAGGACTGGGTGGTGGGGTGTTATGGAGATCTGAGCACTGGCTGGGAGTTTGGGTCAGACATGGCAAACATCTACAGAAGTTTATGAGTTCCAAGAGATCACAGGTCCTTTGAGGAAGCCATGGGACCTCTATGACATTAAGAATCCCTAGGCCATAACTCTACCAGAGCATTCCAACCTGGTTGGGCAAAGGCTTAAAAAATCCTGATCTCCATGTGTGGTGGCACATACCTAGCATCCTGAGAAGCTGAGGCAGGAGGATCTCAAATTTGAGCCCAGCCTGGGCAACTTAGCTGTAGCTCAGTGTCAAGGCCCTGGGTTCAATCTCCAGAGAAAGAAAGAAAGAAAGAGAGAAAGAGAGAAAGAGAGAGGGAGAGAGGGAGAGAGGGAGAGAGGGAGAGAGAAGGAGGGAGCAAGGGAGGGAGAAAAATACTGAT
This sequence comes from Chinchilla lanigera, assembly GCF_000276665.1. NCBI lineage: Eukaryota > Metazoa > Chordata > Mammalia > Rodentia > Chinchillidae > Chinchilla > Chinchilla lanigera. The sequence continues at coordinate 8,392,552 of NW_004955443.1, read as the reverse complement.
ACCAGAATCCCAACCCCAAGGAGTCTGAATCAAGGATGAATTTGAACAGAGATTTTTTTTTTTTAAATTAGTGCATACAGAATGGCGAGGTTCGTTTTGGTAAAATGGTACCTGATTTCAACATATCTTAGTCTTTTTCTATCTCATATCCCTCTCTCCCTTCCCACCCTCTGCCTCTAATCCCCTTCCACCTCTCCAGTAGTCTACTTTCTGATGAGACTGGACACGTTCAGGGTGGTATGGCCATAGACCCTTGTAGTCTACTTTCTGGTTTCCTGTCATCTCATTATTTTATTTATTTGTTTGGTTTTTCGTATAAGAGAAAACATGTGGAATTTAACTTCCTGAGTCTGGCTTGTTTCACTTAACATGATGGTCTCTAATTTCATCAACTTTCCTGCAAATGACAGGATTGCATTCTTCTTATGGCTGAGTTATTTATTCCATCATGTAAATGTACAACATTTCCTACCCATTCATCCTTTGATGGGAATCTAGGGTGTTTCCACAGCTAGGCTCTTATGAATTACACTGCTGTAAACATGGATAAGCACGTATCACTACAGCATGCTGACTTTAATACATTCAGGAATATGCCCAGGAGCGAGTATCTCTAGATGGATTTCTTAGTGGTTGTAGTAGCTCTGTGAAGAATGTTGTACACATACCCATTTTCATAAAACAGACACTACTTGGCATAAAAGGACAGACACCAACCCAGTCACAGTGGGAGACATCAGTACCCCACTGTCACAAATAGATAGGTGAACCAGACAAAAAATCAGCAAAGAAACATCAGAGTTCATCAGATGGTTCTACCGTAGCCACAAAGCCACAGCTAGACAGGAATTTTTTAAAAGTGCCTCAGTTAGTTCTAATATTCGGCCAGGAGGGAGAGCAATTGCTCCAGGTCAAAGAACCACCAAGGTCCTTTTTAAGATTCTCTGAGGAGATGATCTGTTGGTATCATGTCAGCTCTCAAATTCAGTGGTGCTAGCATAACACTTCAGAGCCATTTGGAGAGGGCTGGGGATGGAGCTCAGTGGTACCTTATATGGGAAAGATTTTCAGAGCCACAAAAACAAGCAAACAAAAAACATAAAGAGAACAGGCATTCATTCTTTTGGCTACTAGGTTACTTTTTCATACATTAATTTTTTTTTTTTTTTTTTTTGGTCTTTTTGCGACAGGGTCTCGCTATGTAGTTCAGACTGGCCTTGAGCTCACTTTGTAGCCCAGGCTGGTCTCGAACTTGCAATAATCCTCCTACCTCAGCCTCCTGAGTGCTGGGATTACAGGCATGCGCCACCACGCCTGGTTCATACATTAATCTTTAAAAAGAAATAATATAAATATGTACTAAGTAAATAAAACATAAAGAGAAACAACAGTCACAGAACATACAGGAGATGAGGGTGGGACCCTAAAGTTTCAGGCTTGACCGTTTGCATGCTACTGGTCAGTGTGAGTGCCCATCCAGAGTGAAAGGGGGGAGCCCTGATAGGGAGGGGAGATGACTAAAACTATGTCGTCCTGATTCCTGAACCTGTTTTACCGCTGAGTTGTCTTTCTATTATAGGGAATATGGTTCCCAGTGTTTATTATAAGTACTACTGTTAATATATTGATGTAGTAAGAAAAATGTAACTGAGTCGCATTACTCTGATCTGAGGTGATTTAAAGAAGCCACGTAAGTTCTAATACAGTAATTCATAATCCACATGCTGTGGATGGATACATTATATGTTCCAATTACAGACTTCTAATAATTATAATAGGATTGTTAATAAAAAAATAACACAGTAAAAAAAATTAGCATGCTCCTACCACATCTGCCTTCTTAAACTGTTTGAGCAAATTGAATGGGCCCTGCTTTGAAAATGCCTTACAAACTTCCTTAATGCTATGCGGGATAGAGTCAGTTCACAACAGTTGCTCCTCTTCTCTCTGTCTGCACCACCCTGATAGCATTTCAAGGGTTTTGGAAAGGTGAGCATTTTATCATAATGAAGCAAATGCTGGCCACAGTGGTAGGTCCATGGCTATGGCTGTGTGTGTGTGGCGTTGCATCGGAAGCTCAGATAGAAGCAAGGCATGGAGGAGACACCTGTGGGTATGTTTGCTCTAAGAAGGGTAGAAAGTTGATACAGGTGGCAAAAGGGCCTTGAGAAGAAAGGTTCTCTTTCACTCAGGTCCTATTTAAACCATTTCTGTAGGGACAAAGTTAGTCTCTTTAAAGAATTCTATATAAAAGAAAAAATAAGATCTCTATTCTACTGTCTCTCTTGGTTAGTTTTACTGAATTTCTTAAGTAAATACAAGTTGTGCTAAAAAGAATACTGTGTGTTTAAATTTTAAAAAATTTATTACACTGGAAGGCACATTGCCAATAACCCCCTTCAAAGTACTCCCCCTCACTTCAAACACACTTATGCCAGGCTTCTTGCCCCTTTCTGAAGCAGTTCTGGAAGTCCTTTTTCATGCGTGTGTTCAGTTGTACTGTGATGGCTGTCCTGATGTCCTAAATTCAAAACATTGACCTTTCATGGTCATTTTGACTTTGGGGAAGAGCCAAAAGCTGCACAGTGCCAGATACAAGGAATAAAGTGGCTGAGGATACACCACGGTCTTTATGAACCTGCCTTTCCATTGGATAGAACTCAACAGCTGCACTCACTGTACTTTTAATCACACTTTGCAAAGACATCTATGAAAGAGGATTTACAGAGCTGCCTCAGGAAGTGGCAAGAGTGATGGGATAAGTGCGTTCAAAGTGAGGAGGAGTATTTTGAGCAGGACGAATGGCAATGTGTCTTTCATATATTTTGATTTCCTCTTGTATTAGAAGAAATCTATCTAGTGTCTAATTTTCAAGTATTTTTAATGTATCTTTTTATTTGCCCTTTGTTGGACACTTTGTCCATGCTGTTGGTACTGGGGATTGAATCCAAGGTCTTCACCATGAGCTACATCCAGCCCTTTTTATTTTTTGAGATAGAATCTTGCTGAATCCCTAAGTTGCTGGAGCTGAACTCGAACTTATGATCCTCCTGTCTCAGCATTATGAAGTGCTGGGATTATAGGTATGTATCACCGTGCCCTGCTCATTGAAAACTTAGAAGATACCATTTTTTGCAAGGATGAGATCACCTTTTTTTCCACTGATCCAGAAGGGAATGAATTCTCCTTTTTTTAAAAAAAAAAAAACCTTGAATGAAAAGTTCTTTTACAGGTTGGTTACCTGGATCTTGAACACAGGTTCTCAAGGAATGGCAGGTTTAATAGGAAAAGAGCCAAGCTTAGAAACCTATTTGATCTCAGGTATATCTAAGCCTGATAAAATTTCATCAGCTCTTTTTAAAAGTATCTGTGGGAAAATGTTTGCTTTAATGAAAAACAGACAAACAAAAACCCTAGCAGAATAGCTTTTGGGGAAGTATACATCAGTGTCATCTAGAAAATGTCTTTTGTGACAGTGTGTGCAGGAATGTCTCTATCTTTCCATGAGTGATTTGCATCTGCACGGTGACCCTAGGTCTGGGTCTTCTTAAAATCCACATGGCATTAGGCTCACCCTTGCCTGGCTCAGGGTGGAGGCTGTACCTTGGCCGATAGGGTAGTGTAAGTAGGACAAGACCAGAAAAGAAGATGAGACCAGTACCTAAAAATGAGGTTAGATCCCTGCTTTGAGGGATCATTTCCTTTATGCACTTAAAGAGCCATCTTTGTCTCTGGGGCTTCTTTTCTGTCTGACTCAGCTATTGGAGCTGAGCCTGTCTGCAAGAATGCATTTGAAAATGCACTGAATGTTGGAGGTGGGATCAGATTCTCTAAGGCCTCGTCCAGCTCCGCAGCACCATGCTTCATGCCCAGGAATCTGAGTGGTGCAACTACCTTTAGGATATGCACAGTCTACTTGGAGAATACATTGCTGTATAAAGCAATTACAGCATGGCCTGTAGAGCAATAGGAACCTTCACTGGTATTTAAATCAGTGGTAAGGAGTCAAGAGGGTCTTCACCCTCATTTCAGAGAGGTTTGTCTTGGGTACTGGTTGACAGTGATATTTATCACAAGAGATCTTGTGGGGCTTTATTATACACTAATTAGCATTCTCTAGAGGGGCAGATTCAATATAAAATATAAGTATGATTTTACAAGGGATTTATGAGGTGAGCTGACAGGATCAGAAGAAGAAGAATCCCAACAACTGCCTGTGGGATCAGAGGCAGAAAAGTCTAAAATGGTCATCTGTGTGCTGGAGAGCTGGAGCGTCCAGTAGTAGTCAAAGGTTGAAGGCCTGGAATCTTACTGTACAGTCAGTGGTGCAAGTCTGGGCCCAATGGCTGAACAGTATCTGTTGGAAGTTAGAGTCAGTGCTGGAAGGCCAAAGAAACTGAAAACTAACACCCAAAGGCAAGGCAGAGGCCGGAGCTCCTCAAAAAGGGAAACACACTGGGCTGGGGATTTAGCTCAGCAGCAAAGCTCCTGCCTGGCAAGTACAAGATCGTGAGTTCGATTCCCAGTACCAGAAAAAAAAAAAAAAAACAAGAAGGGAAACACTTCTCCCTCTTTTTCCCTTTTTATTCTGTCCAAGCTACAAGCCTGTTGGTTGGTGCCACCCATGTCCAGGGTTGGTCTTCTCTCCTCAGTTTGCTGGCATACACGTCAATCATCCATAGACACACCCAGAATTTACTAATCTGCAAGGTGGATCTTACTCAAGTAAAGTTGACATAACACAATTAATTATCACATACACTATCAACACTTTGAAGACCTAATCTCTAGTTCAAGGTATTCTTAAACTCCTAACTCCCAGAAATGGGTTACCTACAATTTCTTTTAAAAGTCACCCTTGCTGTCCAATGCCGATGCATGTAGCCAATTATGGCAAAAAATGCATTCCAATATTACCACTATAAGTACTCTCAAAGAAAAGCTCAAGATTGTGGACTACAACCAAGTAGTTCTTTTCCTAGAAAAGGAAAAGCCAAATATTAAAAAGTAATAAATTGCAGGCCGGGAGTAATGGAGCAGGCTTACAATCCCAGCACTCAGGAGGCTGAGGCAGGAGGTCACTATGAGTTTGAGGCCATTCTGGGCTACATAGTCAGTACAGACTGGACTACATCATGAAATGCTGTCTCAAAAAATTAACCAATACATAAAATAAATTTCTTTCAAAATAAACGAAAAGGAGGGAACACAGGCCAAGACATGCCAGTGGCAGATCTTTGCATCCTACACTGGATGGGTGGCACCTGTTCCAATTCTGTTTGAGTATTTCCCCTTTTAGGTGTGTGGTCTATGACGATACTTAGTGTTTGACTGGGGCAACTAGGTGGATGGTGGTGCTATTTGGCCATACGGGGCAGCGCTTCCCAAATCTGGTGGTGAACTGGAATCGTCTGAGGTACTTCTTAAAAATTCACGTTCCTTGGTCCTGTCTGGACAAATTCTTATTCCAAAAGGTGGCAGTGGGAGCTGGGACTCTGTTTTTATTAAGGAATATAAAACTACTTATTGACCTCTGCCCGCTGTTATTCACAGTGAAGTAAACAATATACAGTAGGATAACATTTTTGACCACTACAAAATTTTTTCCTGGCTTCTGCTGAAATAGTAACCCAAATACTGAAAAGGTTGAGCCTACATGGAAAGAATGAGTTGGGGTCAAGAAAAATACGCAGGTCAGTAATTTACATTACACAAATTTTTCATTTATTCCAGCAGGTGCTACATTGAGGATGCCTCTTAGGACACCACCTGAGTAGGTTTCCATGAGCCAAGTCACAGACATTGCGTGAATCATGACCTTTTAGGATGCAGATTTGAACTTACCATAAAGGAATGGGTTACTAGGAATCTTTATGTTCCCTTAACAAATCTTACCTTCCAACGTTAAAAAAAAAACCAAAAACAGGTTTTGTCAAGTTTCCTTATTTGGGTGGAGAAGTTATTGGCAGTGATCAAATTCTTTTTAGAAATTGTGCAAGAAAACTGCTGCATTTATGTGATTAAAGGCATAGATTCTGAGACAGCTGCTTGGAAATTATTCATTTTAAGCTGTCCAATTAACCACAATCATTTATTTAACTTGAAAGATTATGGCTTCAGGAAAACTCTGTTTAACTGGAAGTGATTTATTTTTTAGATTGTTCAGTATGATGACATCTCAGAAATATGGATTTATCACCCATGGTTTTTGGTTTGGTGAATGTTTAAAAAGCTTATATAAGTATTTTATTTATATACACACAAACAAATAAAAGCTCAGATTGGTCCTTAAGCATGTGAGCTAAAAATGAGTCCTGACTGAGTTTGCCTCAATCAAACCAAACAATTTCCCCAATATTTAGAAAAGCAGGGGGAAACATATCAGGCTATCAAATGTTCTTTCCAATAAAGGAAGCAACTGCAGAAAGCTTTTTTATTAGTTCAAAGTAACTGGGAATATTGATGTGAAACCAACAAACAAACGAACAAAAAAAGCCCAGTAACTCCTCCAATACTACTTTCAAAACAAACATTAAACTTGATTTCCATTAGAATATAGTTATTTTTTCACACTAGTAAATCCAATAGCAAGACCCATATATCATGCAAATTATCATTGAGCTTTACTTTCTGGACAAGAATGCCAAGCTAGTCTCTCTTCATAAGGAGCAGTTATAATTACAGTTTGAGGATATTTTATGTTTGCTGCTTTTGGCAGCCTCATCTGAACCTTTCCATTTCATGAGAAGCATCAGTTCTCCGCTGCTGTTACCATTTGCGGCACCAACTATTCGTTCAAATTAAGACCTCTGGCAGAGCTTCTTGGTTTGTCGGCAGTGTCTCGTTTCCTCTTTGCTTTGCCGTCACTGAAATAAAGATGTCTAGTTTCCTTATTTGGGTAGGGAAATTATTGGTAGTGGTAAAATTTTTCTTTTTAGGAATTTTGTGGGTTTTTTTCTCTTTTTTTTTTTGTCTTTTTGAGACAGGGTCTCGCCATGCACTTCAGGCTGGCGTTGAGCTCACTTTGTAGCCCAGGCTGGTCTCGAACTTACGACAATCCTCCTGCCTCAGCCTCCCAAGTGCTGGGATTATGGGCGTGTGCCACCACACCCAGCAGTCTTCTTAGGAGTTTTGCAAGAAAACTGCTGCATTCATGTTTTCACATCAGATACAGGTTTTCTTTTTGTATCATCTTTTTCCTAACCAGCTTCTTGAGAATTAAGAAATGCTTCAATTAACCCTGGGCAATCTAAGTTTTCTTCAGGTTTCCATGTATGATCAGCATCTGCATATCCATTCCACTTCAGGAAATACACCACCTTCCCTTTCACTAAACATCAGTCCCATACCTATTCCACCACAAATTCTTCTGTTTTGCGTTTTTCTACATGTTTCTTTCCCATTTTTTGCAATGTAATTGTATTGAAGGCCATTTTTATTGCAGACTTGTGGAGACATTACACCCAATCCTTGTGAGTCTGCCAGTCTAGAACTGCTCAAAAGCAGCTCCGCTCACATCCCAGGGAAGGGGGCCGGAGTGCCGCCAGTACTCTGTATTTTTACAGATATGCTTGCTGTCAGTCTGTGGACAAGTTTTGGAATCACTAAGACTAGGACACAAAAAACTCACCTGGGGGTTGTGGAGGAATTGCTAAGATGGTAAGTTCCGTGTTGAACATGCTGTGGGTCATCCAAGTGAAGATTTTGTAGACAGTTGACCGTAATGGGCTGGAGAGAGAGGTGATTTACAGGCTCTTAGCACCTGGACGGTTACTTAAGTAATGGAAGTGAATGAGATCTCCCAGGTGCAGAACATAAATAAAGAGGAACAGGGGTCAGGGATTCAGCGCTGGAAACCTCTGTCTCTAAGCTAGGCTGGTCATGCACAGCTCTTACAAAAGGCTGGTGGTGCTGATCAAATAGTTTATGGTAGCCAGCAAAGAAATGGGAGCGGTGAGAGTTTACCTCTCCCTCCACAGGCTCACCACCACATTCTGTAAAAGAAGTTGTATCAAACCATTGTAGCATCATCATTGTGTCGCATTCACATTTTAAAATAAAACATTGATTAATGTGAGATAAAAAATAGTTCATGAGAACTGTTTTCTGTGTAGATCTGAGGACATCCCACTGTCCTGTCCTTTTCTGTGCCTTGCCTCCTGCCTGGGTGGAAGGCTCACTGGATGTCAGAACCTGGGTTTCTTTACCAAGTACAGTTCCCTCAGCATTAGGGAGCCAGAAATCCCCAGAGTTCCGAGCTTAGTGGACCACCATTTTAAGGGCAAAAATTTTTCTTGTATCATATTCATGTAAAGGTAGAAAGACTTTCTTGAATATATTTAACCATCTGTAAATCTTGAATAACTTTCATTTCACCATCCAGACTGCTACCAGATATTCAGAATGCTAGTAAAAAGTCCACTGTCTTCACCAATTAAAATCCATTTCCACAATTCAGTATGCTAATTAGCAAAGCATCCACTCTTAGTAGAGACACAGATAATAGGATTGCTCATTATAGCTGCCTCTGGAGTATGGCTTTCCTGATTAGAATACCAGCTGACCTCCCGGGGCTGTGCATATATCATTCCAATGCTGACAGCGCTTGGATTATAGCTTAATCTAGGAAGCACCCATAACATCACAAGATGCATGTTGAAAAATTCTGAAGAAAATAAATCATAATACTAAAAGATGGACATAAAAGTAAAAGTCAGAAGCTAGGGCATAGATGCTGCTGTGGTTTGGATACACCTGAGCTTGTCTCCTAAGGGTGCACGTGCTGGAGGAGTGGTGCGCAGTGTGGTGGTGCTGAGAGATAGCACCTTTGGGTGGTGTGGCCTAGCGGGAAGTTCTTAGGTCATGAAGAAAGTTGTCCCGAGAAGGGATAAAGGTAGCTTCCATAGGATCCTGAGCTCTGGCAAGAGTTATTAAAGTGTGAGCCTGACTCCTGACTTGTTCTCTGTTTTGAGAGGTAGTCTCTCCCACATATACCGCCCCTATCGAGGCACCACCCACCCTGGGGTCCTCACCAGAGCCATGCCGGTGGCAGTCCATTGCCCTTGGCCCTCCAGAACTGTCAACTGTGTAAATGTCTTCTCCTCACAGAGTTAGCCCACCTCTGTTATTTTGTTACAGAAATGAAAAATAGACTAATACAGATACCACAAGAACAGAATCCTTTAAGGACATAAGCATGTTTAACCTTCAGATGCTTCTAAGAGGTCAGGTAATAAAAGGACGAGAACGAGTCCATAGCTTTGACAACAAGGAAGCCATTGCATTGTGACTTTGATGAAAATAGCTTCATTAAGTAGTGGCAGTGGGAGTCTTACTGTGTTGGGTGAGGAGTGAAAAGGGCAGTGGATACAGAAGGCACACACCTTAATTTTAAGAGGCAAAGGAGAAAGATGTGGAGCAGAAACCAGATCCAGTTGAAAGGAACACTTTGTCCTTGTGATTTTCATTTGATGGTGTTAAGATGGAGGAATTGTATGCATGATTAAATGTAGCATGTAGCTAAAGAGAGGAAGGGTAAAAAGCCAGGAGAGAGGTCTGAGCTACCCACGCCCAGAGGAGTGCGTGTGGAGGTGGAGTGTGAAGGTGATAGCGGTGACTAAGAAAAAGACGTTACTATCTCCATGGTGATCAAAGGAGGAGGTAACTGAGTCAGGCAGAGAGCGCAGTTAGATTTATGTTAGATGGGGTTTTGATACAGGCCAGTGTGTGTTTTGTACCTGGGGAAAAAAAACCCTCAGATTTAATTTGATTTAAACAATTAGTGTTCAATTTATTAAGATTACAAATTCAAAAACTCAATTCGTCCTTAGGCTTTATGTTCCCTCTCACAAATCTTACTCTATTTAGAAATCTAGCAAAATTGAATAGTCACTTTCTAGGGGCTTGTGATTAATGTTTGGTCCTTTTTACCAACTTAAACACGTTCAAATATTTTAAACAACATTTAAAAGTGTGATATAGTCTATTTCCTTTTTAAGTACCTCATTTATGTGCTTGTGCAAAACTTTCTGACTACTTAATAAGTGTTATAAAGCTATAAAATTTATGGAGTAGGCTTAAAGTCCTCTTAAATGTTATAATAGTATGTATAAACGTAGGAGGAGTTTAGCCTAACATCAAAAGTCTAATAAGTCAATTAAGTATTTTCAATTGGTTTTCAAAACCTGTCAGTCTAATAGGTCAAAATCCGTAAATATTAATAGGATAGAAAGCAGATGTGCATGAAAATATTAATAGCATGGCTTTGATGCTTTAAACCTGTCTGTATTTAATCTTTAAATCTTGCTTAGAGTTGAGCAATGTACAATCAGCAAGGAAGAAAATTACTTGAAAAAAACTGAAGCCATTTTCAGCCAGATAGTTTGATAAAGCTGCAGGCGTCCAGAGCAATTGACATCCCCCCAACTGTCATACAAAGCCCTTTTGTAGAGTAGCAGTGTCAGAAGCTACAAAACTTAAAAAGGGTTTGGTCTCATAGGTCCTGTTGCCCACATCTCTGGATTTGAAATACACACAGTACCTGATTTCTTATCTACTGTGAAACAGAGGCAGATTTATAGATACATATATGTTCCATCCAAGCATTAAAGGCCTTTGAGTTTGATGGGATTCTGATATTTGTAATTTTTTTCTCATTATACCTTTGAATTTGAAAGCCTAAAATAAATAAAATTTATTATTTTGCTAGGAATCAAACCCAAGTGCTTGGTAGGCAAGCACTCTACTACCACTGAGCAAAAACCTCCAGCCTCAATAAATGTATTTTTTATTTAAAAATGGAATACTTGCTATGTAAATATCTTTTCTACTTAACATACTTTGAATTTGATAGAACCCCACATTCTTTTGTATTCTGAGGACCACTTACTGGTTATAGATGTTCACATGACCTCTAGTTGAGTTTTAGATATCCGTGATTAATCTGTGTCTGATTTGCTGTTAGGGCTGGTGGTATAGCTCAACGACACAAGCGCTTGCCTGGCAAGCACAAGGTCCTGAGTTCAATTCCTAGTACCAAAAAAAAAAAAAAAATTGATTTGCTGTTAAAGTGTGATTTCATTCCTCTGAGACTGTATGGGGAAGAAGAAGGATGCTGAGGCAGTTTTCATCTGATGGCTTCTGTTTTCTCTGTAAGTTAGAACATAAAGTTATCTGTTAAAGAAGGTGGGAGTTACATAGGAGGTGAGAAAAGAACCTTTAAAATAGATTTGGGAATGGGAAATCTGAGCTGATCTGTGCTGCCTATGGTATATCTCAAATATGTGACATTAAGTCCATTGAAAGTGGAAACAGTATTCATGATGTCATATATTTATAATTCACATTTACTATTTATATGTTTTATATTAAATATATTCATTTAGTATATTCATTTAGTATCCTTGAATATTTGCCATTGATGACAAATATTCTTTGCAGCTGAGCCAGTCTGAGTTTAGTGTCAAAGACCTTCACTAATAAAGGAATTAAAGGATCATTTATTATGCAGCAAAAAGTTCTAGATTCATTTAACATTTATTTCCATTTGCTAGTCAATTACCAGCTGCCAGAGCATATTAAGTATTGTTAATTTGAGTTAGAAGCTGTCACCCCTAAGTGTATTAATTCTGCCTAATCATAGGTAGCAATTTGTCCTATGAAAGAACAATATTAATCATCGACTTCCATCTGTCTTCATGATGGTATAAAACTGCCACTGGGTCCCATTGTTGAAGTGATGTAAATCATTGTAGACACCAAAAATGAAAGCTGACAGTCATGAGTCATGAGTGTCTTGCTTCATGTTAACAAGCTTCTCATTGTTTCCAGGTTGAGAGGAAAAATGACAATTTTCAAAACTTTTTGCTTCTTAGTCTTAAAAATGTAGTTTCTTATTACTATTACAAGCTAACATTCATGGAGTATTCATGGTATGCTAGGCATCATACTCACAACTCTACGAATTTCTTAGCTCAATTTTTCCCAAAACCGTGAACTTAATTGTTGTAGTTCTTGCACTACCATAGCTTGCATTTTGCAATGAAGGATTAAGAGAACTTGAGTAATTTATTACCCCAAATGACTTAAATCCAGGCAATTGAATGCCATAACCCTTTCTCTCCACCAGTGGTCTTCACTGATAGATGGCATCTGGTTTTCACTAAGTTAATCAGTTAGGAATGCATTTGGATGCAAGTAACTAAAATACAGTGTATGGTGGTCTACAAAATAGTAGTTTTTTTCCCACTTAATGGGATGGATATGTAAATAGCTACTCACTTAGTTTTAGTACTTTAGCAGTGCCAGGACCAGCAACTTTAGTTCCTTGTATTTTTCCTAATGGCAGAAAAAAAACAGCTGCTTCAATCCCAAGGATCACGCCTGAGCTCAGGGCAGGAGGGTGGGAGGGGAAGGAATTGGCACTAGCCATGACTGTATAATTTATCATAAAAACAAAACCTTTCTCACTTACATGTTTGTGGGTACAAAACTATTTTATATGACCGCCCTTCATGGGCAGAAGACAGAAGCAGAAGGGAGTTGAGGATGGTTGATGGACCAGCCTTGGACCAAAGATGTAGAATTCACAAGCTGTGTAGGAAATTTTCACATCTGTTTTAATGTCTTCTTTGAGTGGAAGGCTGTGGTTATCTGCATAATCCCTAAGGTATTTATTCTTGTCCTGTTTTCTAGAATATGTTCCCAGATAATAAGAGAAGGCTGTGATTCCATTAATGGAGTTAGGAATCACTGGTTGCAAGTAACACCAGCTAGTGGATACTGAGAAAATAGATGGATTTCGGTCACTTGTCCAACAAATATTTATTAAGCACTTATATTCCAGATACTCTTGTAGGTTGTGGCCATATATCAGTGAACAAAACTTTTGTTTTGTTTTTGTTTCTGTATTTTGAGAGAGGGTCTTGCTATGTAGTTTAGGCCGGGCTTGAACTCACTATGTAGCCCAGGTTTGCCTGGAACTCACCATCCTCCTGCCTTCACCTCCTGAGAGCTTGAATTACCTGCATAGGCCACCACAACCAGCAGTGATCAAAACTTTTTTTTAAAAGAGTAAGGAAAAAGAAGAAGAAATCTCACAGAACCCAAAGGCAGGAGTGCAGCAGGGCCTCGGGAGGGATAGAAACTGAAGGTAGAGGAGCTCCCTGAAATCCAACCAGCCCCTCTGAGCACGTCCCATTCACTGCTTTCTCGCTGGGCACCATGGAAGGATGGGTCAGCCCACAGAGCCTGACTTGTCCTGTTCTATTCCAGCGAGCAGCTCACCCTGAAGCAGTCTCCAGTCCCAACTCCAAGCACATAGGCAAGAGAGTTTGAATCCACTGAGGCCAGGGACAGTCTACTCTTCGCGTGAGGAGTGGAGTTACAGGGTCACCTGAGTGGAGCAGAAGCCTGGCATAGGAAGGTGTCTACCTTACAAAGCTTTCTGTCCCTGCTGTCTACTGTGCAGCTGTCAGTGCCTCTGTAGCCGCTCAGCCCACCACCCCGGAGGTGTGCAGGTTCCCTCCCCCTGGAAGAGCACATTTGTTCAGCTCTGTAAAAATTGCCACTGTCAAGGCTGTTTTGAATGTTTCCAGATCATATGTCTTTTCCCCACGAACTCCTGCCTGCCAGATAATGGCAGAAGTGAGGCTCCCTTCTCATTATAAACCGAGCCCTCAGAAGCCAGCACCCCTGTTAATCAATTCATTTCCAAAGTACACACTGTAACTTGGGTCAAGATATTCTTTCATAACCCACTTAAATTGTAAGTCCGTGAGATATAGCTGTTGTTGATTTTCGTTTTTAACCTTTTCTTTGTTTTGAACCAGTGGGTGTTTTTCCATTCAGGGATAAACTGAATTGCTGACCCGCTGCTCTTCTGTTTCTCCGCAGGCTGTGGAGTCCCCTCCACAGGGAGGAGGATGGGCCGGCTGGGGGTCCTGGGGCAAATCTTTGCTCTCATCTGCATCTGCCACCGTGGGTAAGCATGAGCTGTTACGACGGAAAAAGGTCAAAAGCCTGATAGGATATGACATTCTGATTGTACCTGATAGTGGTAGAGTTCAACATTAGCCCATCAGCAAACCATTTTTAGTGTTTACTCTTCTAAGTGCTTCATGTGTATTAATGGATTTGTTCCTCTAAATAACCCTGTAAGGAGGTACTCTTGTTTTCTGCATTTTACAGCCAGTAAGCCAAATCATAAAGATACTAAGACCTTGTCCAAAGTCAAGAATGTGTACATGGAAAATAATAATAAGAGGATAACAATTGTTAATATACCATGTATAACGATCTCATAAGAATGACTGAGTTGTTACTCAGAGTACAGGTCATAAAAAAAGATTGTCTCTTACAAAGAAGAAACAAACAAAAGGACAAAACTTTCTTTACAATGGAAAAAAGAACTAAAAAAATTAGACCTCCCAAAATAAAAGACTCAGTCAAAAAATGGGCAACTGAAAAGAATAGACAACTCTCAGAAAAAGAAGTAGAAATAAACATGTTGAAAAATGTTGAACAAAGACATGTTGAAAAATGTTGAACATCACTGGCCACTAGAGAAATGCAAATTAAAACTATATTGAGTTATCATCTTACCCCAAAAAGAATGACCATCCTCAAAAAAATCGAATAATAACAAACCTGGCAGGATGTGGGAATAAGGAACTCTTCTACATTGTTGGTGGGAGTGTAAACTAGTGCAATGACTTTGAACCACTGTATTTTATTGCCTTTTAACATGTAAGAGTTGAACTTATAATACAACCTTAGCTTTGGAACTATATCCCAGTTGAGTATTTTTAAATGTAAAACTTAATTACTTCTTAAACAATTTTGAGGTATCTTGATAAAAATCATTTCATCAACCATACATTAAAATACAAGTAGAACAGAATATGCAAGTAGGAGGCATATGTATGATAAATATCCCAAAGCTAATAGAGCTATGGTAATTGAGCACTGACCTGAACTTGGAGCTTCCTGGCTACCAGTACATTATTTATTTATCACTGAATGATCAAATTTAGTTTATCTAAACAAATCTATTTTCTGGTCTTAAAAATTTAAAGAAACTTCCTGTATTTGTCTTAATCAAAGAGAAAGGATAATGGCCAGTATCTTCATCAGTGCAGGTTTATCAAGGTAACTCTTCCTGTTATCTTTTTTTCTTTCCATTTTTCTTTGTTTTCTCTTTCTTCCGTACTAGGGCTGAACCCAGGGCCTCACTCATGCTAGGCAAGCACCCCACCACTGAGCTGTGTTCCCAGTTCTCCTGTCATGTCCACTCTTCATGAAAACCAAAGGTTCAGTATCAAAACGTCTAACATAATTTAGCAAAGACATTTCATGTTGAAGCAGAAGGTTAGGAGGAAGACCGGGAAGCCACAGGTGACATGGCTTTCGGATCTCCTACCTTAGGTATTCTCAAGGTACAACATGGCTGTGGGGATCTTGTGATGGGCCATGAATTGGCCAGTTCATGGTTTCTCCTAAAACCAAGAGGACAAGAAGGCATTGAGGTCTTCTGCCTCACCCCAGTGGACCATAGTCCCAAGGGTTTCAGGACCAGAGCTCTAACTTGCTAGACTTAGACTGCCGAGAAGAATGGATAAGTTGTGTTCCCCTAATTGCATCACTCTCCAGTCTCAATTTTCTCAGGAGGGATCTAGCAGGAAGCACACAGGGCAAAATAAACGTTGCTTCTCTGGTGAGAGCCTGGAAAACAGATTTTCTCTATTGCTAACTGAAGGGGCCAGGTGTGTCTTGGATGCCACATATGCAGGTGACAAAATGAACCGGATCAAAGTGAAAAGAGCATCTTTTGTTTTCTGAGAAGGACTCACAAGAGTAAGGACTAGCACCTGAGGATCTCTTCCTTCCTTGGAAAAATGTTTGAGCTTTTAATGTCCTTCAAAATGGGAGTGAGCTGGGGACATAGCTCAGCGGCACAAGCACCTGCCTGGCAAGTGCAAGGTTCTGAGTTCGATTCCTGGTACCAAAAAAAAAAAAAAAAAATAGGAATGATTTGCTTTTAGAACCAAAAACTAAAATAAAGAATCTTTAAAATTAGAGTCATTCAAGATAAATAATATGCTCACCAAAATTACGCAGCTCTCTTCATGGTTTTTTGTCCTAAAGTAGAAAACGTTCTGGATGGTCCCAGTTACAATGATATCCCAAACCACTGTTTTTTAATGAGTTTGGTGCTTCAGGAGCCTCTGTTAGAGATGGAAGATTTACTTTCTCACACAGTTTTAAATGTAAGTTTCCCCCACAGCAGGTGGATAAATCATCTGCCCTGTGGGTGGCAGTTAGAGGTGCTTTCTGTACCCACAGAAAGGTGCACCCGCCTGCCATGGCTCTGGACCTAGCTGGTCACACCACTACTTCTCATCACTGACTCTGGGCTTCGCTGAACCTTTATAAGATTTTCCATCTGAAGGCTGTTGAATTTCCTACCCAGCATCTGTTATAAGGTGCAGCCTTGGTTCAGATGCTCTGCGTTCCAAGGCCCCTCGGTTTTGTTCCCCGGTTCAGACACACCTGAGAGATGATGTTGATTTTACTGCATGAAAAGCAGGATGTGATTTATAGCAAGTCCTGCTCTATACTGGCAGGCATGTTGGGCTTGATCTGAGGTCACTGACTTAATTTGCAGCCTGGGCTTGTGTTTGATTTTGCTCCTGAAGTTTCCCTGTGTCTGAAGCACTGTAAAATTGATTAAGTACTGAGTCTTGGGACAACCACTTAAAAACGCTGGCTGTGTGTAGTACTTGATCCAAAAAAGGGTGAAGGTCCACTGCTCAAGGGGCAGCAGGATCATCGCGCCATGTGCACTGTTGCCACATTCCTGCTTGTGAATGGTGAAGACCAAGTTTCTCTGCGATTTCATGACATTTGCACATCACCCCATAAAATATCAGAATGAAATTCAGTTACCTTCGTATTAGCTTGTATTGCTGTTAAGAAATCACCACAAATGCGGAGGCTTCAAACAACAAACATTTATTACTTTACAGTTTCCCTGGGCCAAGGGTTCAGGTATGGGCAGCTGCTCCCTGTCTGGGCTGAAGTCCAGGTGTCACCAGCCGTGTGCTCATCTAACATTCGCCATGGCCTGAGGCAGCGTGCCAGCTCGGCCATGGCAGACTGGGTGGTACATCTGGCAGTGGCGCACACAGAGGGTGAAGCCAAGTGCTCAACTTAGCTGCCACCTCTGCTTTAAAGGAGGCATCTTTAGGGTTATTCAGATTCTTGGCAGAACTCAATTCCTTTACAGGACTCAGGTCCACGTATGCTTGCTGGGCATTGGCCATGAGTCACTCTCAGTTGGTAGAGGCTGCCCTAGGTCCTTCTGCAAAGCCAGGAGGATAAACTCTCCCATGCTTCAAATCTCTACCTTTAGCCGGGTGTGGTGACCCACATCCGTAATCCCAGCACTTGGGAGGCAGACGCAGGAGGACTGCTGTGAGTTCAAGGCCCGCCTGTGCTACATAATGAATTCAAGGCTAACCTGAACTATATACTGAGACCCTATCTCAAACAAAACAAAACAAAACAAAATCTCTACCTTTAGGTAGAGGTCATGCCTGTGTTAAAGCTCACCTGATTAGTTCAGGCCCACCAAGGACATCTCTGTGGTTAACTCAATAGTTAGAGAACCATAATTACATCTAAAAAAAAATCCCTTTGGCTCTGCCAGAAAAGGTGACCTTCACAGGAGTGAAAGCCCATCATATCCACAGTCCTGCACACACCCAGAGGAGAAGGGACTCTATAGAGTACATGCATCTGGAGATAAGACAATGGATACCATCTCTCTGTACAGCCTACCACACTTTCTCTTCTGCTGGACTCACACCCAACAGTCCAAGCAACTCCACCTTTTTTTACATTAGATTTTATTGGTATATTTTAGATATACATGATGATCACATACATCATAGGGAATCTATACCTGTACATAATATAACTTGTTCTCCACCCTATTCCCCACCCTCCCTTCAACCCCTCCTGAAACTCCACCCTTTATATAGCTCTGGTGACATGCTGGACTTTGAAAGGGCGTGAACCTTAGTGTTTTTCTCTTCTTGGCACCCACTGTGGCAAAGGGCATGTGAGGAATTCATAGGATTTTTGAGATATACACATTCTCAGAATCTCTTTGGACAAACCTTGGAAAGGCAGGCACTAAAACTGTTCATCACCACTGGGCAGTGGATGCAATGGAAACGTAACAATACCATAGCTAAGTTACTCCTGAAACGTGTCGTGGAGACTTCTGGTCGAAATGTGCCGTGACTGTACATAGCCATAGCAGCCAGAATAAGAGCTGTGTGTATTTAAAACTGGTGAAGAAACTGTGTGGACCCGAAGCGTGAACTGCTTGTGAACCAAGATTGCCTTCATGGGTTTCCAGGGTGGATACAGGCGGCTGTGGTGGGGAGTGTGACAAAAAGGTAGTAAGGAATTATGGGGGTTGGAGTGGGGCTCAGCCATCTGTGAATGGAGGCTTTCAATAGTTACAGGTTCCTTCCTGGACTGTGGTCTTCATTGAGTGGCTACCTTGGGATTGGAAGAGGCAAGTGACACACAACTTTTATTCCACACAGACATGACATCAATCCCAGGGCTTTGCAGCATTAGCAGTTTGTTATCATAGGGCAAAGAAACTTATTGGAAAACAGAGCACTCACAGCAGTAGACAAGCTCCGGAAGGTGTATAAGTTGCCTGTGGAAAGTAAAGAAAGAGAATAACCACCTGTTCAGTTGCAATTGATTTCCACTCTGTAGCCTCATGTTACCCCCAGGGTAATTCCAGTTGGAGACAGGAGAGCAAAGCATGTAGCCCTTAACAAAACACGATGCTAGAAGCCCAAACTTCTTGCTATTGGTGACAAAGTCAGTCACAAGAGTAGGAACTGTGTAGAGGTGGCAGGAGAGTAATTGGAGAACAGGAGCCTTTGGAAGACAG
The DNA here is from genome assembly GCF_000276665.1 of Chinchilla lanigera. NCBI lineage: Eukaryota > Metazoa > Chordata > Mammalia > Rodentia > Chinchillidae > Chinchilla > Chinchilla lanigera. The sequence continues at coordinate 8,373,573 of NW_004955443.1, read as the reverse complement.
TGCTCTTTTGGAACAAGCACTGTACCCTGAGACCCGAGACCTGGTCCTGAGTACTACCAGTTTGTCATCACAAGAGACTGTCACTGCTTAGCTGCATCATGCACTTAACCTCTCTGGATGCAGGGTTTGCTGTTGGTGTTTGGAAAAGTACGGGTAGGGAAACTTGAGAATTCTGAGGCCTGTTCCAACTTACGGAATGTAAGTCCATTCTCAGTGGCTGCATATAGAAATAGATATTTGTAACCACTGTGCCAACTGGAAAAATACAGGAAACTGATTGGCATTTCCCTATGCTGTACTTTTGTATCTTGTCTTTTGCCTCGTTACTTTGGCTCTAAGGTTAAGGAAAAATAAAAAGGGACGTGCCCAAAGCATATATTACATCAAACATTTCTCAGCCAACAATTCTTCTCAGGCCAGGGATACAGCTCAGCAGCACAGCACTTGCCTGGTACGTGCAAGGCCTTGAGTTTGATTCCCAGTACATAAAAAAAAATTCTCAGGACGGCCTTACCTCTGGCGTTTGGTTCATCCACAGCCGTACTGTCATCACACATCCCAAGAGTCGATCTGCCACCCATGCCTTTGGACAAGTTTATAAAGTACAATAAAAATCTTTATTATTCCAGGCAGAAACTAGAGTGGGAAATGTCAAAAATATAGAAAAACAGAAAGGAAATTTTTGAGGATAATTTCACACTGATGTTGTGACAAGCAGTTATGATTTCCCACAAGCATCTTATAAACCTAAGTTATTCTGAAAACTTATTGCTATGCCTAGAGTGATAGACAAGTAATCAAAATGTTTATTGGCAGTGCTGGAACAGATACAGGGATCCCAAAGCAAAGCCTTAGAACAGGTAGAATAGAGCAGTTTATTCCTAGATATAACTGAAGGCCTAAGTGTTTATTTGAAATTCTAGTTTTGACAGTTTTATGAGTCTGACCCCCTCAAGCAAGAGTACCTGAGGTTGGCTGCTGGTGTGTGTGGGATGTGTCTGATCGTATATTTACTTTTTTAAAATCACCATTACTTCTCTTTCCCATCTTGTCCCAAGTTGCACCTGTTTTTCCTTCTGAACATTTTAATGAGGCCCTTCTACCAGCTCTGTCAAAAATAATGACAGTGTTTATTACCGAGGATGGCAAGCTTGTCAAAACAGTCCCACGGTGAGGACTCTTCACTGTGTAAATCTCTCTCAGTGGTACATGGATTCGTTTCAGAAGGTGACATTGCTGATGATGTGAAAATTCTCGAGGATTGTTGAGAATTGGTGGTGCCAGTGCCTGGAGTTTGTCCACACCCCTTTACATCTGATAAATAAAGCACAGGGGTTCATGGATTTCAGTTGCACTGCTAGGCAAATGTTATCAGTTCTGTAACACTTCCTGTCAACTTTGAACGTGAAGGCACATGGCATGCAATTACAGAGTGGATAAAGCCATCACTGCGAGAGGAAAAACTTTTCCAAAGGGAGGCTTGGCTGGCTGTTCTCTTCGCTGCAGTGTAATTCACGTTAGTTGAATGTGGCAGCATCAACCATGTATTTTTCTAAACAACTGCTCTTCACAATCTTAAATTCATTGATAGCGTCTAAAATGTAGTCAAGATTTTCTTAGTTGCTCCATTTCTAAAACTTGCCCAAAGAGGAGTTGTATATCGGTACAAACTTTTAGAAGAGCAATAATCACTATGTATAAAGCTTTAAATGTTCTAGCCCAGCAGTCACATTGTTTTGCTTTTGTAAAAGTTCATTAATATATATCCATACAGGTGTTCAATAGAAGCCTATTGTAAGCATCTGACATAAAGCAGTCAGCAAATGAGACCAAGACCCGGCCCCAGTAGGGCTTCGTGCTAGTGGAAGAAGATAAACACTAAACAGTACATGCAGTGAATAGGAAAATTATGTGGAGTGTCAAAAGGTGGTTAACTATAAAATACACAAAGTACAACAGGAAAAGAAGGGTCAGAACTGCAGTTTAGTTTTAAAGAGGGTGGTGAGGGGTATTTTAACTAAGACCTGGAGAAGATGAGAGAATTCACCACATATGAGAAACTAGAAGCAGCCAAAGTATCTATCCATAAAGAACTTTTAAAATATAGTCTATCTGTTCAGTGGAGTGCTATGCAACCAGTAAAAAGAATTAATAGATCGTAGTTGTAGGTTTGATTTCCAGAGCAGAGACTGAGGTAGAGGTTACGGGCTGGAGTTTCACTGTGATGTACTCTCAGGAACAAGCGTGGCAAGAGAGCAGTGGACTGGGAAGCAGAACTGGACCAAGGGAGAAGCACCCTCCATGGCAGAGAATTCAGCCTGTTCCATAGGAAGCTTGGGGTTTGGGGTGACTCTTCAGTGATGTCTCCATTGGTGCACAGGACAGGGCTTTTGTGTCACCAACTGCCCCCATTGACCAGTCATCACAGCATGGTCTGGGAACCCAACTGCCTGGGCCAAGGGCAGTTCCAGGGAGGCACTTTATAGAGAGCTGTCAATAGACAATGCTCTCAGCATTGGGAAGATGAGCACTGCGATCCCAGACCCCTTGTAACATCCCAGCGTACAAGCCCATCTGCCTGCGCTGAGATTTCCACTGTGTATGACCAGGTCCGGAGCATTTGTATGTAGGTGTATGTTTTTTTTTTCGTAAAGGAGATCACAGGAAATAAATTCCTTTTTATTTTTATAAGGAAGGGATTGAAGGGGAGAGAGATCTGCTTAAAGTCTTTTAAAAGCTGTAAGTGGGGCTGGGGATTTAGCTCAGCGGCAAAAGCGCCTGCCTGGCAAGCGCAAGGTCGTGAGTTCGGTTCCTGGTACCGGAGAAAAACCAGAAAAACCAACTAAAAGCTGTAAGCATTCCTCATTTGAAGGTCCCTCCTATATCACAGGAAATATATTAAAGTGAGTCCACACTCCTTTATTAAATATTATTTATATATCTATATGAGTCAGTTCTGAGTGACAGTTGGCCAGTTGTCTTAATATTACATTTTGTATACATTGATGTAAATATTAATTTAAAACTTGCAGTTTTCTTTCTTGTTTTTTAAAGCCAACAATTTTTTACAGGTCTTAATTATTTCTGTGGTCCCTTGTAAGCTCATAGACCCTATTTCCTATTATGTCTCTAGAAGCTGTCTAGGCAGAAAGTCTGGCCCACTTTTTGTTGTTTGGATTTCTATAAGGTTTGTATTTATAAATATTATAAATGTGTTTATTTTAAAAATAAGCACATGACAAGGTGTTCATTCTCACTAATCATCAGAGAATAGCAAATCAGACCCACCATGAGATGCCACCTCCCACCAGGACTGTTATTTAAAAAAAAAACAAAAATAAGTGTTGGTGAGGATGTTGGTAATTGGAACCCACATGTGCTGCTGGTGAGAATGTAAAATGTTGTATCCATTGTAGAAAACAGTGTGGGAGTTCCTTGAAAACTTAAAAATAGAATAACTCTATAACCCTGCAGTTCCACTCGTAGATGTACAACCCCAAAATTGCAAGTAATATCTTCAACAGGTGTTTGCTACACCCATGTTCATAGCACCACTATTCACAATAGCTGAAACATGGAAGCAACTCCAACACCCACCAACAGATGAATGTATACACAAAATGTGGTGTTGAATATTGATAAACCTTAAAAGGAAGGAAATTCTGGCTGGCATATGCTAAATATGGATGAACCTTGAAGACATTATGGTAAGTAAAATAAACCAGTCACAAAAAGACAAATACTGTATGAGGTACGAGCAGAACCTAACAGTATTTGTGTGTCTGTGATTCTGGATGGACCTCACACAGTCAGAAAGACACAAAGTAGAATGGCGGTTGCCGGGGGCTGGTAGGAGGAGGGAATGGGGAATTATTAATGGGCATAGACTTTCAATTTTACAAGATGCAATGGAATTCCGAAGATGGATGGTGATAGCCATCAGACTTTATGAATGTATTTGGAACCACTGAACTGTATGCTCAAGAACAGTTAAGGTGGTACAATTGTTGCTTTGTACATTTTACCACAAAAAAGTGGGAGAAGAATCCAAACAGATATGTCAGGGAAATGATATTATGGGGGGGGGGGTTGTTTGCTTGTTTAAATAGCCACTTTAAAAAAAATAAAGATCCATTTAAATATCCACTTTTTAAAAAAGAAAAGTAAATCTTGTCTTAAAAATAAAGCAATCTGAAAGGCAGAACTCTCCTAATGCGTTAGCTGATACCCTTCTTGGGAGTCCATTAGCAAATGAGCCCAGTAGGAAATACCCGTGGAGCAATCCAGCCATCTAAGTTGCTCTGAAGAACTGTTTTCGCTCCCTGCTTACCTCTGGGTTAGAGAAGCTCCTATCACCAGCAGATTCTTTCCTCTTTCCCTTCAAAGGTCTCTGATCTTGGTAGAGTTCACAAGATGAGAGCTTAGTGAAGAAATAGTGCCTTTTCCAAATAGAAACTGAACTGATGCATAAGATCACACTACACAGCCAGCACAACACGGGTGATCCTGAGACATCAAGCTGTGTCCTCCAAGGCAGGCTTGGGAGGGGCAGGGCCAGCATAAGGTTTCACAGTAGGTGACCTTCACCTTTCTCTATGGCCAAGGTAAGGAAAGTTGAACTCATTTTAGAATAAAACAATGTTTTAAAAACAAGGACACCCTGACCAAGGATCTGATTTCTAAGACATTATGGAAACAAGACTTTAATGACATATAAAACTTTCTCAGTATAACATGGTGATTGTACGTGAGAACTGAGCCAGAATCCTGACTCTGTCACCTACTGGTTGTAGGACCTTTAGTAGGACCCACCTCAATGGGTCTCAGTTTTCCCAGTTGTGGGATGGGTATAAATAATAATATCCCTTACTTCATAAGGTTCAGAACATTAAATAAGATAATCTACACTGAAAATATTTAGTGCATTTTCTGGGACATAGTAAGTACTCAATAAGTCTGTAGCTAAGGTTTCACTTGTGAACCTCTGGAGAGCAGATGTTAACCTTTCAGAAAAGGTGCAGCCACGCAGACTCAGAGAGGTTACCTGGCTCACCAACACTACATAGCTAGTGAACACTGTAACCGGAATTCCTCCACAAGACTCAAGACTCCTAAGTTTAAGTCATTTTCCATTAGAGTACAGGCGACAAATGAAACACCAGCCAATCATTTAACATTTGTTTTAAAATGCTATAGTCTCACAGTCTTTATACAACATTCTTATTGCACTTCTGTGCAGTACTCATGTTTCACTGCAATAAGAAAAAGAGAGGATATTCCATTTTTAGTGCATGAAATTAAGAGTTTCATTTTCTGAGGAGGCTTAACGTTTGTGAACGTGAAGAAGCTTCATGAACTATTCCCAAGAGTATTACTCATATTTATTCTTTTTCTCCTACTAGTAGGGTCCGGTCAGTTTCCCTGGAAATGAATCACTTCCTGTCAAAAATTAGCATGACTCTATATTACAATTTCCTTGTTCTGGGCACTAGATGTCACACTCAGTAAAGTTTTAGAAGTTACTCCTCAGAGTAGGGTGTGGCATTAGCATCCAAACCTTAGCTCTGATAAAGCTTAACAATATTTCTACTAGAAGGCAATAAAGATGTACCTTTACTAACAAAAGCATTTTAAAAAATAAGTCTTAATTGACAAATAGAGTTGTAGTAGCAGCCTATTTTCATGTCTGTTAAATAGACGCACTTTCCTTACATGCACATAAAAGTAGTATTCCCTTTTGTGAACACAGTGATTGTTCTGGGAGCAGCTTATGCACAGATGCTCGTGACCACTTGTGTTCTGAGATGGTGAGAAGCTGCTCCTCCTGCAGAGAAACCCTCCTCCCCTATAGGACAACAACACCCGCAGTTGCCAGGGGTGGAGAAGGTGAAAGAGGAGATAATGACAGCGAGGTTAATTAAACTCTGACATGGTCTCGAGGAGGGAGCTGCAGTCACCTTGCTGATGGCTTAAGCAGATGGTGCCTCCCCGGCTTCTCAGACTCATTTATTCCTTGGTCGTGGCTCTCAGGAATCTCCATGAGAATCGTGGGTTGAGATTTGGACGTACATTCTCCCTTCTGAAAATACACGTGCTTTCTTAAAATGTTAAGGAATGTGAATTCAGTATGTACATGCATGAGATGATCGTGTCCTATAACTTAAATGTGTGGCTGAAACTTCAGTAAGTTTTCACAAAAATGCTTGGAATTCATTGGAAGCCAGAGAGAATTCATTCATGTCTTAGGTTTAGCCATTTACTTTTTCCAAAGGACTCAGCCACGAGTTTGAACTGCGTCTAATGACCTGCATATGAGTATAAACATATTTATACTTGTAATTAAAGTTGTAAATAATGCTTCTTAAGTTTCACAGGTTTCTAGGAAATGTATGGTGATAGGTAATTTTCACTGGATATAATTAGTAGCAGTGCTTTGTTTGTATTAAGATTTCTCTAATAAGTAAGGTTACCATTGAAATATTACCCTGAATTGGATTCATCCATATCTTTATCTTATTTAGGACATAGGCAACTGGTCAGTTCAAGCTCATTCTGATTCTATGTGACTTTATTAAACCCCTGGGTCCTGCTGTGACCTGGGACTTGCCCCCCACATATTATCATTGCTGCGGCCTTGTGCTTAGCAACCTGAGGCCCCTGGAGAAATCCCGTTTTGTGCCTGTGTGTGAGGTGAGGTGAGGAGCACCGTTTTGCAGCCTGCCACACTGTGTCCCTTTCAGAGGTCACACAGCCGCTGTGACCAGGCGGAGGCTGTTCATTCCTCCATCAGTGGGGTTGAGACTCAGAAAGGGTCCGGCCCATCTGGGGACCTGGTGGGGGGAGATCTCCAGAACAAAATACACGACAATTGCTCTTTCAAGTCAAGCACTGGATTTCGTTCAGTGTGAGTGGAAAGGTCCACTCTGCATTCACCCACAGGTGTGGGATCCTCACTGTGCTGGGCTCGGGGCACACAGGTATTGCCCTGCGTGGATGAAGTAAAACCTGCTCCCTCAGCCTGACTCGGACCATTACTGCCCCAAGACAATTGTTAGCTGTTGGTGGCCTTTCAGGTTTTCACTAACTTGCCTTTCCATGTGGAAATGTGAGCTCAGACCCTTTGGACTGAGTGACATGTAGAAGCAGCACATTGGGCCCAGCTGATTTCAGTTCAGCCAGCATTAATTGAGAATGTACAATGTGCTAGGCCTTCAAGGAGCCCAAAACAGAGACTATTCCGCTATAAGGCGCTAAGAGAGTCAAGAGGGTAAGACAAGCACACTGTTCCAAGATGCTGTCCTGAGTTGGGACGCTGGGTTAAGAGGCAGACACTGTGAGACACAAAAGAGAACAATAAAACATCTGGAAACTCTATATATGAGGTAAATAAGATGCAAAAGGTACAATAGATATAGTGAAAGGGAAAGAAACTGCTCAAAAGGAAGGAACAGCTGGGATGGGGAAAGGAGAAAAGAAGGAATACATACATATATATATATATACATACACAAACACACAAGATAGCTAAGGTAATTGTACTATTAATTTCTCTTAGTTCATTGAGAGGAAGCATTAGTGTTTATATTGTTTGATCCATTTTGCATGCCTATATCTGGTAATCTGAGCAACTACTTTGAAGATAGTAATATGCAATAAAATAACCAGTGTTAATTTGCTACCATCTTGTTTTGAAATTCTGTAACATTTTCATTTTTTTAAAAATTCTCTTTAAAATAATAAAAAAAAAAAAAACCACTGGGTGTCTTTTTAAATGTATTACAGTGAAAGACACATTGCCATTAATTCTTCCCAAAATACTCCCTCTCACTTGGAACACACTCATCCCATCATTCTTGGCCATGTGTCTTTTACCGTAATAAGCCTTTTATATTTAAGCATTCACCTTGTCTTCCTATTACCTCTGTATTTATCTTATTTGCTCCTCACAGAAACCCAAGGAGAAAATATTCATGGAGAGACAAGGTAACTTCTCGGGTCCACTCAGCCACCCAAAGTCTCTGTTTTAACTACTTTCATTCAGTCAAAATCAAGATGAACATTTACAACATCAAGTAGCCTTGTAAGATTAGCCAGAGAATTTGCAGGATGTGGATCTTTATCTTTTCTTCTTTGTTGTTGTAATAATCTATCCAGGGCCTTGGCGGGGCTAGGCAAGCACTGTACCACGGAGCTCCACCCACGTCCGGCCCAGGCTTTCTAATGTATATGAACCCTGTATGGGTTTCTGACAGGTCATGGATTGACAGCAGTCAAGGAAAAGGCCGGGGCCACCCTACGGATTCACAGTGGAAATTCCGGATCTTCCGAAGGGGCCCAACCTGATGCTGAAAACGGAGTCCCTGAAAGTGAGTGCGGCGTTGACCGTGGGCGTTCTTGGCGTCGTTGCCCTGTGTGCACATTTAGTTGGTTCCTAAATTCACATCAGCGACATGAACTCTAACAGGATCTTTTTTCACACTGCAGATGCGGCTACAGATCAAGCCCCGGCAGGAAGCACCCCCACCTCTCCTCCGCCAGGCTCTGGCTCTCGGGGCATGCTCTCCGCCCTCACCAATGTGGTTCAGAACACTGTGAGTCGGAAGCTGCTTCCTGTTTTCCCTTGTGTCTCCCTCCTTTTGATGTCTCTGTTTGCCAGTGACCTAGATACATCAGAGGAAAGACGGCCTTGCTCACAACTTCGGATTAGGGTTTTGTTACACTTTCTGCGGCAGAGTAGGTATAACCTTGGATCCAAAATAACAAGGGCAACATGAAATAGTTTGTGTTGAAAAGAAAGGGGCTGTTTAGAAAGTACATTTTTCAACCTGATTTAACACTGTCCTTTCCAACTGCTACAAGGACAGTTTCTGTTTGGGGGAGACAATACTCTCTGGAAGAGCTGGGACAGCTGTTTTTTCTGGATGATTTATCTGGATGGTTTATCTGTCTAACCCTCAGTTAAAAAAATAAATTAAACCGTTCAAATAAAAAAAGACCAGTAAAGAGTCAGGGGTAACAGCCCAATATGTTTCTGAAGCATTTCCAGATAACTAAGGCCCACATTCCTTCCCCATTCCTGTGTTCCAGTTCTCCCTCTCTGCCTGGAATCATGCTGAAATTAACCCCTCAGGTCCCGGATTCTTTTTTTGTTATTTATTTTAATTTAAATTGAGTTTCTTTGTTTTGTGGCGCTGGAGATCAAACTCAGGGGCTTGCACGCAGGTGCTAGGCAAGTGTTCTGCAGCTTAGCCACATTACCAGCGAGGTTTATTTTCTTTAACTGATAAATATCTGCCTCCTTCCCCGCCATACTGGGGACCGAACCCAGGGCCTTTGCACTGACCTACATCCCCAATCTTTTCTTTATTTTTTTTTTAATTTTGTATTTTGAGATAAGGTCCTTACATCACTAAATTGCCAACTGTGGGCTTGAACGTGTAACTGACCTGCTTTAGCCTTCCAGAATGCTGGGATTGCATGAATGCATAACCACACCCAGCTGTGCATTTTTAAATCTGTTTCATAGCATGATTATTGATTGGCTCACACATCTGAGAAGATGTCTAAATGTCCAAGATGGAAATAATCGATCAAATATATTAAATCAGTACAGTTGAATGTTGCTATTTAAATGGTAATTATGAAGATTAGAAAATGTATGCAAATAATAAAATAAAAATAAAATATATAATTTTCATATAAGTTGGGGAATAATACAGAATAGTGCATATTGTAATTACAGTGACACAGTTGAGGCCTATGTATAGAGGTGGTTTCAAAGAAATGTATCCAGTTCCATGCCCTTAAACAGATTATATAACTCTTAGTTGTTTTAGTTTTTTTAAAAAAAAGCAGCGCTTGACAATGGGATTTTCAGAGTGATAACTGTGTAACAGAACATGGAAATCAACCTGTCTTATTCCATTAATATATTAATTATTGGTGGCTCTTGGACATTTCTAAAAACATATAAGAGCCATCTAAAATATCCTGAGGGTCCCATACTCCATGGTTCTAGATTAAAGAATTTCCTAAATTGGCAGGAATGTTTGACATTTTGTTAAACTAATCCAAATAATTCTGTTACTTAGGTTAAACTTTTTAAAAACACAAACAGCAATTGGGTCTCTGTTAATTTTATATTTTACATACAATCTGCATCATCTGCACAGACCCAATAAAATTATTTCCTAATGTGCTTCAGATTTCCTAAGCATCACTTTTTAATAACACTGCATACCCCGCAAATTATATAGCATATGATTTTCCAGGGAGAAGAAAATAGGATTAAATGGATGATAAATCTGATGAGAAAAAAATTGACTTTATATTGATTTTAATATTTGAAGATAGTGCCAGTTACCTGGGAGTTGCTGACTACTGCAAAACGGCAAGTTGTAGAAAAACTAATCGCATGCAATTCTCTCATCTGCAGGGCAAAAGCGTCCTAACCGGAGGCCTTGATGCTTTGGAATTCATCGGCAAGAAAACCATGAATGTCCTTGCAGAAAGTGACCCTGGGTTTAAGCGGACTAAGACTCTCATGGAGAGAACCGTTTCCTTGTCCCAGGTTGGATTATATACTTCTACATTTTTCTTCTTTCAGTCAAGAAAGCAAATAGATTTTTATTTCACTTTTTAATCGGTCACTTAAAGTACATGTTCAAATTCAAATGGCATAAAAAGAGTAGAAAGTGAAAATTGAGTTTCTGACACACCCATTTCCCCAGCTTCTTCATTCCTCAAGGGAGACAGCCACTATTAAGAATCTCTTACATGTGCTGGCAGTTCTCATACAACTAAATATAAGTGCAACTGTGCATAAACATGCTTATGTACATGAATGTACAGATATTATCTTAGTTACTTTGCTCATTGCTGAGAAAATACCTGACAAACTTAAAGAAGGAGAGGTTGACTTAGCACACAGTTTGTAGAGGTTTTAGTCCATAATCAGCTGAGTCCAAGCCAGGGTGCCATGGCAGAGCAATATTGCAGAGGAGAAACAGTTCATGGCAGGCAGAAGGTAGCAAAGCAATAAGGAGTGACCACAGCTCTTTCTATCCCTTATATCTTATCCAGACTACTTAGGGAGAGTAGCGCTCACACCCTTAATCCTAGTGCCCTTGATCCTAGCACTGCACCATGAGTCAGTTCCAGCATCACACACTCCAGATCCAGACACCTCTGAAAAAGCTCCACCTATGACTGCATGAGGCTTTGAGAGGACGTCTAAACACAAGCAATGACAGATATCATAGTATTTCAACCAAATGATAACATACTCATCACATTGTTTTGCATTTTGCTTCATTCATTTAATAATTGCTTGAGGATTATCTTATTTATGCCGTTGTATGTATTCCAGCTCTACCACTTATTAATTGCATGGCCTTCAGTGGGTTTCTTAGACTAGAACCTGATTCAAACACTTATATGTGTATACATTTATTCAGAAGGATATATACGTTTTATTTCAGTTAAGACAGTGATGATGTAAAAGAAAATGGGACTGAGTCTACAAACAGGGTAACCATGGCTTTTTGCCTGTAAGATGAAGAATTGGGCCGGGTTAGTTTTCTAGGTTATCATAATTTTTATGCTGCCTTGACAATTTGTAATCACACCTGCATTCGGCCTGCTGTGGAAAGGTACACTGCTCAGAGAAGTGTGTCACTAAGGAACCTCAGGAGTACCCTGGAGCGTTTGCTCACATCGGAGCCATTGTGGCGGGCGTGGCACAGGACACCCTGGAGCACACCGAGCAGCTCAGTGGGTCACCACAGTGCTCCTGACTGTACAGGAACATCACTGACTTTGCCTCTTCCCAGGCAGTAAATTTTTATTCATTCTTCATTTACTCACTCATTTCACAAATGCATTTTAGTGTCGATACTGTGCCAAGCACCGTTTCTCAGTTGCCAAAATGAATAATGATCTGTATGTTTCAGGAGCTTTTCTTCTGGGGGAGACAAACAGATAATAAAACTTAACTGGTATTTTAGAAGATGATGAGTGCTGCAGAGGAGGAAGAAGGTGGGAGGCAGGAACGAGGTAAACAGTGACTGTGCCGGTGAGGGGACAAAAGAGACATGATGGGACACTCAGGGAGACAATGACACTGAGCAAAGACATGAAGGAGAAGACAGCGCTGACTGTGCAGACGCCTGGCTGAAACACATTCCAGGCAGAGGGAGAAGCTCAAGCAAAGGCCGTGAGTCAGGAGCTTCTGGTAGAAACAAGGAATCTGCAAGGCTATCACAGGATGTGAAAGCAGCGTTGAGGGTGGGGCCAGGTTGGTGATGGGCACAGGACACGGCAGATCGTGGAGGGCGTTTGTGAAGGACCTCGAGTGCTACAGAAGAGGTCAACTGTTGCAGCATTTGCAGAAGAGGAATGACCAGAACTCACTTATGCTTTAAAAAGATCACTGTAATTATTGTGTTGAAAATAGACTGTGGAGAAGGGGAGATGAGGGCAGTGAGACCATTAGAGGACCATTAGAGGATGTGTCACCCTAGTTCCAGAAACAGATGTCAAGATGGGCTGAAATACGCAAGGATGCTACTAGGGAAGGCCCCTGTGTGCAAGAAAGCGAGCAGGGACTCAGGAAGACTGGGAGAACCATTAGACCAAGATGCGGGTCTTACCCCAGTGAAGGAAGAGAAGGAGAAGAGAGGCGGGAGTGTCCAGGTGACATGCCGCCTAAGGAAGGCTGGGCAAGGCCGTGGTACGGTCCTTCACGCAAAGTCTGCTGACGACAGTGAGGGCACCTCAGTTTACCACAACATACAGATTTTACAAAGAGCTAGGAGAGGGGAGTTCCCAGGTCCCTAACACAAAGAAACAAAACATATTTGAGGTGATAGTTATGCTAGTGACCCTGATTTGATCTCTATACTTCCACACATGTATCAACATATTACGTTGTGCCTGGTAAATCTGTACAACTATTATATATTCTTTTTTTTTTTTTTTTTTTTTCAAAAGAATCTGCTGGTGATGGAGCTCCCAGGCTCCCAGGAACAGGTCAGCCTCGTTGCCCAGGTGCTGAGTGGCTTGCAGAGAAGTGCCTGGGAAGCCAAGGGCTGGATTTCCAAGCCCAGCAGCTGGAACCCTTGATCCTTATACTCTCTGGAGAAGGAGGTCCATACACAGGGCTCACTCACACACACCGTGCAAGGAGCAATTGGTGTAACCAAGACAATAGATGCAGGCGCTCAGAACAGTATGGAGGCTGTGTAGGTGGTGATGAATGATCCTGGGTATCATTTTAAAAGAGATCCCTATTTTCTGATGGAGTAAGTGTGGGCTGTGAGATAAAAGGTGTGTCAGGGATGGCTACAGGGTCTTTGGAGCAACTGGAAGGGTGAAGTTGCCATCACCCAAGATAGGGAAATCTGCAGTATTTTTCCTTTACACACTACAGAAACTGTGTTAGTCCACTTTCTGACACTGTGACAAAATACCTGAGATAAACAACTTAAAAGGAGGAAAGGAGATCACAAGTTGAGCCCACCCTGGGCAAGACCCTATCTCAAATACAGAAAATAAAAAAGGATTGGGGATATAGCTCAGTGCAAAGGCCCTAGTACTGCTAAATAAATAAATAGGGGAAAGGTTTACATTGGCTTATGGTTTCAGAGGTTTCCATCCACAGGTAGCTGGTTCCATTGCTTTGGGCAGTGCCTCATTGCAAGGGCCACATGCTGTGAATGCTGGTCACCTCATGCAGCCAAGAAGCAGAGAGAGAGAGAAAGGGCCTTGGGTCCCAATATCTCCTTCAAGGCCACGCCCTAGTGACCTCACTGCCTCCTACTGGGCCCCGCCTCCTAAAGTTCCACCACTTCCAGTAGCACCACAGGTTGGGGACCAAACCTTTAACTCATGAGCCTTTGGAGGACACTACAGCTCCAAAGTATAGCAGAAACATATGACTATAGAAACCTGAAATGTTCATACATGCACTATCTGAATTTGTGACATAATCTATCCCAGCACTGCAGGGAATGTGTTCTAAGTAACATAGGGACTGCATGGCTCCTGGATTCCACTGATTTAAACCTCCATGACTTCCCTGTGGGAGGAATTTTTCCATGCAAGAATTCCTCCCTACTATTTAAGTCCATCTCCATTTGTTTTCCAGAGGGAAAACAGAACCAGCATCTTCTGGTTCCTCTCCCCACTTTTTGAGTGAATCCTAATCACTCTGGAGTGATGTTTCCTCTTTACTTTCCATTTCATCTCTTCTTTCCTCTGTCCCACAGTACAAATTTAGAGATGCAAGTTGGTGTAGAAAGGAAGCAATCCCAGAGTTATTTTGCTTTTTTATGTTCCCACTAGCAAACCCTGAGATCAGTGTAGGTAGTTGAGTTTTATTGCAAGTGTTAAAACTTCCCAAAGATGGTTTCACTAGGTTGTTTGGAAACTAAAATTCAGAGCTATACTAATTTAGTCCTAAAGATAGACAAGAGAGAGAAATCTTCCTGCAGCACAGTGGGTTTTTGGCTAACAACCTCAAAAACCCAAAAGGAGGCTGATTGTTTTCTTGGCACATGATAAACACCAGGCTCTATTCTTGAATGATCTTCCCTGTGTCCTTGTGGTGTTGGCCAGAGTATTTACAGGGCTCACCACAGGTATTAAAGGATGCTATAAACTTAATGCCCCAGTAAACTTACTGAGAAATCAAGATACTTAGACTCAAAGAAGGCAAGCACAGAAAATTAGGACTGCGTGAGAGACTTGTGTTCACTTTGTTGTCTTTATTTAAACGGCAAAATAATAACTGGAGAAACACTAATGTGAACAGGAATTAAGTTCAGCCATGCTTCTGGAGACCTGTCTGAGCATCTGTTAGCTTATTTCTATTCAGTATGTGGTGATAAATGCATTATGAGTTTTTATTCTTTTCTCTTTTTTTGTCAAAAGAGGAAAGATTTATTGTGGCTCACAGTTTGTAGAGATGTCAGTCCATAATTGGCTGGCTCCAAGGCAGGGTGGCATGGCCAAGGGGCATCACAGAGGAGAAAGAGTTCATGGTGGTTAAAAGACAGAAAAAGCAAGCCAAAGTTATTCTTTTGATTGAACAAAAGTTTTAAGATAATGCAACAGAAAAGCAGACCAGCTTATTTCTGCTTGGCAGTCTGCCTAGATGTAGAATTTGCATTTAATCCTGTCACAAGAGATTAGACTTCCCAAGTGTTATGGTTTGTGTCTAGATGTCACCCCAAAGCCTCATGCAGTCATAGGTAGGGCTTTTTCAGAGGTGGCTGGATCTAGAGTGTGTGATTGATTCATGGTGCAATGCTAGGATTAAGGGTGGGTGATTACTAAATTGGTCCACTGATTGGTTTGGCACTGCCCTAATCCTGGTAGCCTGGATACAATATAAGGGACAGAAAGAGGCTTGTTTTGTCCCTTGCTTGCTTTGCTACCTTCCACCCACCATGAACTGTTTCTCCTCTGCAATGCCTGCCTGCCAAGCCCCCTTGGCTTGGAGTCAACTGATTAAGGACTAAAACCTCTGTAAACTGTGAGCTAAATGAACCTTTCCCCCTTTCACTTTGGACGTTGGGTATTTTGTCTCAGCAAAGGGACAAAGTAACTAAAATACCAAGATTGGGCTGGGGATTTAGCTCAGCGGCAAAAGCGCCTGCCTGGCAAGCGCAAGGTCGTGAGTTCGGTTCCTGGTACCAGAGAAAAACCAAAAAAAAAAAAAAAAAATACCAAGATTGCTTAAAACTTGCTCATTATAGAAAATGTGGACACCTTAGAAAATAAGAAAATTGATCATGTGTGGGAAACACTTGAGTGGAAACCATGATGAAGCTTTTGGTATGCTTCTTTCCAATCTCTTATTCCTGGACATAGAAGCTTTGCTTATATTTGTTTTCCACATAATGAAAGGACAAAATTCAAAATGGAATATTATGTAAAAAGTATCGATGATATCAATCAAAAAATAACGTTTTGGAAACTCTAAAGTGGCCCAAAGCTATCTTCCCCAGTTACAAACTCAGCCCTCTGCAGCCCTTCTCCCCGCACCTCACACAGGAGCAGAGCTCTACACATACATCTGGTACACAACACTGTGTGTTTCTGCAGATGTTAAGGGAAGCCAAGGAGAAGGAGAAGCAGAGACTGGCACAGCAGCTCACAGTGGAGAGAACTCCGCACTACGGGATGCTGTTTGATGAATACCAAGGTTTGTCCCACCTGGAAGCCCTGGAAATTCTGTCCAACGAAAGTGAAAGCAAGGTACATCTTCACTGCTATTTGCAGGAGTGTTCTTACTGGTATGTTTTCTTAAATCTGAAAGAAACAGGGAAAAGTAGTGAAAATACTGACTTTTTAGAGCCTCCTTATTCTTGGGCTAAATAAATACAGTGCAGCCCAATGAGCCTGCAAAGTCATGTAATTAATTTCCTGTCTGTTCTGTGCCAAGCTTGTGTTCTGTCAAACCCCCAGGAGGGCCAAGCACATGTTCAAGACACCACCCCTGCTCCTTGTGGTGTAAATAGCTGTTCTAAACGTGGCCGCTTGATTCTGCGCCCTCTCCTTGCCTTTGCTGACGTCGTACCCAGACCAGAGATCTCATACAGCCCACGTCTCCATGCCACCCAGTGAAAACAAAGTCCCTGGTGTTTCTTTAGATTGTGGGGTTTTGATGCATTTTGTTTTATGAGTTGTAATTGTTATTTATTTGGCCATCTTGTTAGGATATCTAGGTCACACAGGACGGTTATCCACTGAGAATTCAAGTTCTATGTGGGATGGTCCCTGTGCAGACACCTGGGAAAGCCAGCCTCTTTGATGACCTGCAGAGTCACACTCCCACTCTGTGGCCCCAGGAAAACAAAACACTATTAGCAGAAGTCAGCCGTGTTTGGTGATTTTTTTTTCCCCTGAGACAGGGTCTCATTAAGTTGCTAAACAGCTTAGGCTGAGCTAACCTTGCAATCTTCCTGCTTCAGCCTTCCAGTCTATTGGAATTATAGGCATGTACCACCACATCTGTCAGATGATTTGGATGGGTGAGAGTGAGACAGAGTCTCCTTATAAGTAATAGTTCAGGCTGCCCTTAAACTCACTGTACAGATCAGGCTGGCCTCAAACTTGTGGCAATCCTCCTGCCTCAGCCCTCTTCTCCAGTGCTGGGATTACAGGCGTGCACAACCTCACTTAGCTCAGGTGATTTTGTTAGAAGGATATACAGCAGTGCGCACACACATGCTGTTATGGTTTGTGTCTGGATGTTCCCCCAAAGCCTCGTGCAGTCATGGGTTCTAGAGTTTCTGATTGATCCATGGTCCAGTGCTGGAATGATGGGTGTGAGTACTACACCTGCCCAGGGGTGGGTAGTTTGCATATCATGTAAGGGAGGGAAGAGTCTGCTTGCTGCCACTCCTCCCCTTTTTGCTCTTGTTGCTTTTGCTGTTTTACCACCTCCATGAACTGTTGCCCTCTGCCATGTGCCACTCTACCTTGGAGCCAGCCGAGTATGGACTGAAACCTCCACAAACTGTGAGCTAAATAAACCTTTTCTCCCTTTAATTCTGGGTGCCAGGTATGTTGTCTTAGCAATGAGAGAAAAGTAACCAAGACACATGCATATGCGTCTGTGTCTTTCTGTCTTTATTTAGCACATGGCATTTACATAGTCACTATTCTAAATACTATAAAGTTGTTACCTTGTTCACTTGTATGTATAACTGTCTGTTGAGGCTGTCAGGCTGGCTGTCCTCTGAGGTGTTCCAGGGGAGGTCACCAGGGAGTACAGTACTCTCAGGACTCTTTCCACAAGGGCCATGGGCCATCCCGGTGACATTCACAGGGAGAGGCAGGTCCTCAGACAGGAAACTGAACTTAGAAGTGAGCCTCAGATTGGAAAAGTGATTTTTTAATGCTCTGTAAACCTTGCCCTCTTACATTTGGATTTGAGGGGAAACTGAGTCATACCTGCTTAATCTTGGAAGGACCACCTTGGCCACATAACAGACAGCCAAAAGCCAAAAGGATAGGGATACCCTCCCCACTCCAGGTTATTAGGCTCCAAGATATTGTCTGTGTTTATTTCCTTTTTGGCCATCCATGAGCTTCAGTGAAAGTTGTCTAGTTAAAACTGTTCAAGGATAATTTTTTACAAGGGAGGCAGAGGCAGTAGGATCACAAGATCAAGACTGGTCTGGGCAACTTAGCTTGGGCATCTCAAAATAAAACATAAAAAGGGCTGGGGATGTTACTCAGTGGTAAAGTACCCCTGGCTTTAATTCCCAATACTGGGGGATAAAAAGGCAAAATCATAACTGATGCTTATATAAATGAACCTGTATTATAAGAGTTACTTAGCTGAATTCAACAAAGAAACTAGGAAGATGTCATCATCTGTTCAAAGGAAAAGCCAAAGAACCATAAATTTACACGGCATCCAGGAGTGTTGAAATGAGTGTGCAGACAGACACACACCCAAGTTCGCCGTCTCGGGGAGGCTGTCTGTCCGCAGCAGAGTCAGTCACATGTCTACAGAGCAGAGTGATTGCGCTTTGCCATCAGCTATCCACAATTTACACAGTGTAAAACCACTCCCAGAGATTCACAATCCAATGTTCTGGTAAAATTTGCTCTCAATATGCCATTTTCCATGGAAGAACAAATACTTTCTTGCCAGAACTGAGTAATTATATCACTCTATAACTGTATGATTTTTGGACCTCTCTTACTTCAATTTCCTTATCTCTGAAATAGAAATAATAATCATAAGACCTACCTCATACGATTATTTTAAAAATTAAGGGATATAATCCATTTGAAGCTAGTAGAAGCGTTCAGTAAATGTTAGCTGCCGTTTTATACACATGTGTGTATGCATACATAGATTTAGATGACTTTTGTTTTTTGGTACGGGGGAATAGATCCAGGACCCTTGCACTAAGCTATATCAGCAACCCTTTTTCATTCTTTTTTCTTTTTTAAGTTTTTTATTTCAAGACAAGATCTCACTGAGTTGCCCAGGCTGGGCTCAACATTGAAATTCTCCTCCCTTAGCCTACCAGAAAACTGGGATTACAGGCATGTGCCACCACAATTGGTGACATTTTTCATATGCGTTCTTATGTTGATTTTTTTTTTTTTTTTTTT
>NW_004955443.1:8324001-8353974 GCF_000276665.1 Chinchilla lanigera | reverse complement strand
TGCAGAGAGGATATGCAGAAAGAGTAATCTGCATAACACAGTTGAGATAGTAGCTAATGTTTGGGGTCGGTGCTTCAGCTCTGATGTGTAATGTTTGAAGCCCCAGGAAGTCATAGCCTCTATTCCCAAGGCTAGATCCCAGCTCACTGGAGGGAGCAACAGGGGGTCAGGGAAACAGCCTGCTATCTTCAAAGCTTATCATCAGCACCTCAGCTAGACCAATATGCATTGCTTAAAGCCAATTGAAGGGATAAGGAAAGGGTCCTAGCTAGCTCTCTATATATCTATACATGGAAATAGGGTTAGGCTCAGCCAAAATGGAAGCAATTGCTCCTCTTTCAAGGACAGTCGCGTAGGTGGTCCTCCCCAGTGTATTTGTTATTATTAAAAATATTATGGAGGGAGCATGACACCCCCACAGAAACATCTGGGGTCTCATGCTGGTGCAGAGATCCCATTCTGGCAGGTTCCATCACCTGTCTCAGTTGTTAAACAGTCCTGGGAAGAGCCCTCAAGGACCCATACTACCCAAAGAAGGTTCCGTCCTTGGAGGCCATGTTAGCTTTTCGTATCATAACAGATACCAGAAATCATCAACTTTTCAGAAGCTCCCAGCTGGGGTCATTGACCCTGTTACTTCTAGGCCTGTGGCGAGGCAGCACATGAGGCGGGAGCTCATGGTGCAGCCAAACCAGTCACTTAGTGGCTGGAAATGAAGGAGAGGGATCCAGGGTCACAGTCCCTTCCATGGGCAGCCATCAGGACCCTGCCTCAGAAAGACTCCACCTACCTTTCCACCTCAGAAAGACTCCACCTCCTTCTTATAGCGATAGTGCCAGGCTGGAGACCAGCCTTTAGCCAAGGGCCTTCTGGGGACATCCTGCATGTAAACTATCACAGAGGAAGACTTTTGCTGTCTGTTGGCGCATGGCTTGCTTTCCCTAGCCTGGAGATTTTTGTGGTGTTCACAGTAAGGAATGCAGAATTTTTAATGTAGCAATTTTACTGGGTACTGTAATAAACAACCCTAACAATAGATGACAAACAGTAGGAGTTATGTTTCACAATCTAGGATACAGATGCCTGGTAACTGTGTACCTTTCCTGTACTTACAGCCGAAGGAAACAGGCTTGGTCCACCTTGTGTGTTAGCTAGAACTATCCTAAAAGGCCCCAGAAAGAATACAAATGGAAGCAGGGCATGGTGGTATACACCTGTAGTTCCAGCACTCTAGAAGGCTGAGGCAGAAGGATTTTCTCAAGTTCCAGGACAGCTTGGACTATATAGTGAGACTCTGTCTTTTAAAAAAAAAGAAGAAAAAAAAAGCAAATGGAAACCATATTGGCATAACCAGTTATAGTAAATAAAAATGATGTTTAAAGATCTATGACGTAGCATGGTGACTACAGTTAATAATAAGTGCATGTTTCAAACTTACTAGTCTTGTTTAACTGTTCTCACCATAAAAAATAAAAAACATCTTCCTGGTGACATATATGTTCATGTAACATATATGTTCATTGGGAGGATTTCATTGGAATGTATATATATCCCAAAACATCTCATTGTATTGCATAAATGTACATAACTATTTGTCAATTAAAGATGAAATGAAATTTTAAAATCCAATGGGGAAAAGCACAGAATGATTAGTTAAAATTAACTTTAAATAAACAGCACATACTTCTTTAGGTACAAAGCAGTATATCCCACTGATAATGAGCTCAAGCATGGCCTGTAATCTTATGATACGGTTAAGTGTGTAAATAGGAAGTGGTATCCCCGCATTCCACCTTCTGCCCAGGCAGGTGGGCCATAATACTGGATAACTCCCTTTGGGGGCCACTCATCATCTTTCTAATCTTCTATTTTAATGGGCCTTTTAATTTTCTTACCAGCTTCTTCATGGACAGGATACCCTAGAGTTTGTCCCTGCTTTAAGGGGATTAGAAAGAAGGATGGTCTAACTGTCCCCAGTGTACAGGCCCCTGACCATTTAGCTGGTAGTTGTCAGTATCCTCAAAATCCACAGACCCAATAGAGGCCAGAAGGTGCCTTCCAGTCATTTGGGGCCTCTAACTGATCCCAAGAGTGGTTTAAGAAGGGGAAAAGAAAGAATGAATTGGAGTGGGGTAATGAGAACGATTTTGTTTTCCCCACCACAAAGTTTTCCCTAGAGTCTCATTATAGTATTACTGCCCCAGGCAAGTTAGTTCTCCCACTGGATCTGTGAAGGCCCTCCCCCAGCAAGCGATGCAGAACCTTCCCATGATAGAGGTTTTTAAATACCAGATGCTAGGGTGGGTGAACATGGGGTTGGGGGAATACGTGGGTAGGATGAAGTTGTCTTCTAGTATCAATTCTCTTGCTTCCCATGGCCATTGGTGTCCCATGTCGGTTCCCCCTCAGACATAACATGAGGAGACATTGAGGTTTTGGGCTATGTTTTCAACCAAGTCTTGTTGAATATGCTCATATAACGAGTCAGACATTCAGAGTTGTTGGGCTGAATGAGTCCTAGTCTTTCTGACTATATGTAAGTTTTTGGGCTTCATCCTCTATAGCCAAGCATTAATGTCATAGGGTAATCTGCAGCCCATTAAGCTGGCCCACCTGTAGAATGGTGCAGTTTACAGCATTACAGGTTCTTGACTGACAATCTGGTTTGGTAGGTAATTTTGCAAGGGTTGCAGCCTCTTGCCCTGATGTTGGAGGTGTAGATTATTGGCCAAATAGGCTAGTAGCCCAAGTTACACATAGCCAGCAGAACCATTCAGAGCCTTGTCATGATTGGGAACGGGGGCATCAATAATGGCTGGTCCCTTTCCATGGTGCACATATGAATATAGGACTGTGTCTATGATATCTTTCCCACGATAGACTTCCAAATGAGGTTGTGGATGGGTCTAGATATGTTGCTTGACATACATCAAACTACAAAGAAATGGCCCCGTTATGATTTGAACAGACCTTAGTTTTGTTTAAGAGGCCACCATCACCTGTTTCCACTTTTCCAGCATGGACCTCATACCATGTTTCATAAGGTGGAGACTTGGGGTCATAACAGATGTAGGGTTGGTTATCTCCTGGGTCACAAACTGAGTGGGCGGTTTGATTATGAGTACAAGTTCCCCACTGTGTCCCTGTACATTCATAATAGGTATGACAGAGCAAGGTCCCTATTATGATGCTCCCTGACTGTGTGGTATAGATGCAAGGGGAACATCCCTCTAGGGATTTTTCTCCCAGCAGGGGCAAAGGAGAATTAGAACAAAAAGTAAAAGAGACTCATGTTGTCATTGTAACTCCATGCTGATCCTCAAGCTTCAGCCATGTGTAGACTGGTCAGCTTCTGGGGTGACTAGAGCAGAGCTGCTGTTCGCAGCAGCAGCTTGGTTTTGCCATAGGATCCGTCAGTTCAGAGGGTCTGGATCCTGTTGGCTCATTCGCTTGTCTTGGTCTGCCAGTTTCAGCCAACTGTGGTAAATCCAAGGCATAGTTTTAGCAGCAGTGGACGTAGACAAGATTATAGTATGGGACCTATCCCATATGGGCCACAGGACGGTTGGATTTCATTTCTTAACCCAAACAAAGTCCCAGGGCTTGAAGGGGTATGTTGGGTCTGTCAGGGTTATGGGTATTTTCTCATGTACCTAGCCATAGATATCTTGCTTGGCTATTCCCAAAGCCTGCATCTGCCTTCTTAGAGTCAACGCCCCTAGTTCACAGAGATCATCCTTGATTTGATCTATGGGGGTGACCGATTGAACAAGATGTCACGAGGGGAACACCATCTGTTTGGTGGGAGTGCACCTGACTCAGAGGATCATGGGCAGAACCTGATCCCCTCTGAAGTGGGTTTCTTGGTATTTTTTCAGCAATTGTTTGATTGTCTGATTCATGCACTCTACCTTTCCTGAGCTCTGTGGCTGGTAGGCTGTGTTTAGTTTCCATTTTACTTTTAACATCGTATAAGTCTTTGGACTATCTCAGATACGAATGCCAGTCCATTGTCTAACCCCAAGAGTGGGGCAGTCTGAATCTTAGATGATGTCTTTTAACAGCACCTTTATCACCACTTGTGCCTTTTCTGTTCAGATGGGGAAAGCCTCAATCCATTCTGAAAAGGTACAGACAAGCACCAATATATGCCTATAGCCCAATGCTCAAGGTAGTTCAGTAAAGTCCATAAGCAGGTTTCCACAAGGGGTACCACCCATTTCTTGAATATGGAGGGCTGGGGGGGCCCTTGCCTCAGGTTGCTTTGGGCAGATTAGGCATTGTTCACAAACAGCTTGGGTGATAGCACTGAGCCACAGCACATAGAAATGACAGCCTAGTAACATCTCTAGTGCCATTTTCCCCATGGGAGACTCTGGATGGAATTGTTTTACAAACCTTGGGCCATCATTTCAGGGATAGCCAATCTCCCATCAGAGGTTTTCCACCATCCTCCCTTGATAAAATTCCCAGATTCTTGGGCAAACCAGGCTCTTTCATTTGAAGAGTAATTAAGGGTCTCTAGGAGAGGAGGCTCCAGGATCAGGGGCATGGCCAGGGCCCCTCTTTTGGGTTGTGGGGCTGTCATAGCAGCCCACTTTGCTTCCCTGTCTGCCTTTTGGTTTCCTCTGGCTTCCAGTGTTCCAATCTGTTGGTGTCCCCTGTAGTGTATAAGGGCCACTTTCTTTGGGGCCCATATGGCATCTAGGAGCTGTAAAATTTCTTCTTTGTACTTTATTTCTTCCCTGCCCCCCAGCGGTTAGGAGCCCTCTCTTCTTACATATATATGACTCCATGAACATATAAAGTAGCAAAGGCATATTAGGAATCAGTATAGATGTTAGCCCTTTTTTGTCTTTTGCTAGCAAAAGAGCTCTTGTCAAGACTATTCACTCTGCCTTTTGTGCTGAGGTTCCAGTAGACAGAGGCTGAGCCTCCATCACAGAGTCCAGTGTCACCCCTGCATATCCTGCCCAGCAGACCCCTTCTATATAAAACTACTCCCATATGTGACATATTCAACATTTGGGTCCTTAAAGGGGGATCTGTGAGATCCCCCCAGCATGAGAATGCTTCATCCACAGTTTCCATACAGTCATGAAGAGGGCTCCCAGTTCAGCTGTGATGAGAGTGTTCACTGTCTTTAGAGTTATGTGGGGATTTTCATATAGGCTCCCCTGGTACCTCAATTGTCCTTAGATTTGATAACAAATGTACCCCCTCTGGTCCATTAAGGTTATAACTGAGTATGGTACTCAAGTAGCCATTGTCCCAAAGTCAGCTTATCAGCCTTCTGCATCAGCAGGGAGGTGGCAGCAAGTGCCCTATAGCATGGAGGCCATTCTAGGGCCACAGAGTCTAATTGTTTTGACAAGAATGCCACTGGATGATGCCAAGATCCCATGACCTGAGTTAGGACTCCTCTGGCCATTCCCTTCCATTCATAGACACATAGGAAGACAGGTTTGATTATATCTGGCAGTCCTAAAGCTGGTGCTTAGCCATAAGTGAGAAATTTGGGATCCAGATAGGACAAAATCCTGCTAACCCCCCCAAATTCTCTTATCTGGTATCAGATGCTTGACTTCAGGAGGGCATATACAGCCTGTTTCCCTTTGATGCCCAGTTGGCGTTCCTTTTGTGTCACTGTGAAACCTAAATATATGACCTTTTGTTGGCAGATTTGTGCTGCCCTTTGCCTAGACACCTTATATCCAGCCTTCCAAAGTAGATGAAGAATGTCCTTAGTTCCTTGATAGCAGTCTTCATGAGTTGGAGCTGCCAGAAGGAGGTTATCTTCATACTGTAGCAAGGTACAATTGTCTTCTGGTATGATGAAGGCTTTGAGGTCAGTAGCCACACCTCTCCAAAGATTGTAGGAGAGTTTTTGAATCCTTGGGGAAGCCTAGTCCGGGTAAGCTGCCTCTATGCCCATGATAGCATCCTCCCACTGAAATACAAAGATGAGCTGACTGATGCAAGACAGAGACAGAAAAAAAGGCATCTTTCAAATCCAACCAAGTAAACCAGCCAGCACTTGCTGGAATAAGTCCCATTAGTGTGTACAGATTTGGTGCCTTTGGAGAAATGGTCTCAGTGGCCTGATTCACAGCACAGAAGTCCTGTACTGGTCTATATTCTTTAGTTCCTGGTTTTTGTATCAGCAAAAGCAGAATGTTCCAAGATGACTGGCATCTAGCCAAGATTCTGTGTTCTAAGAGCCGTTTGAAATGTCCTTGAATGTCTTGTGTGGCTTCCCAGGGAGTGGGTATTGGCAGACTCAAACCAGAATTGCCTGGATTTTAGGTCCATTATCATGAATGTTTGATTCACAGCCAGCCCAGGTGGGTTATCTTGGGCCCACACCACAAGAACCTGAAGTGTTAGCCCATACCACTCATCTATTCTCGGTTTTGGTAACCTATTTGAATAGTCTCTGTTCTTCAGCCTGTGGGATAGTAAGGGTTAATACCATGGCCTCTGGATGAGACAGACTTAGAGTCATATTTCCCTATGGCCCAATTTGGTCCTGTAGTTTTAGAGCAGGTCTCTTCCTAGCAAGGGAACTGGGCACTTTGGAAGATGTAGGAATTCATGTTGGGCATTTTGTCCCCCTATGACACACCTTTTAGGCCAGCAAAATGGCCTCTTTTCTGGGACCCTAGTGGCTCCAACAATAATCACGTTTGTTGGATAATGGCCCAATGGGTTGTGTCACTACTGAGTGTTCAGCCCCACTGTCTACCATAAAGTCCATCAATTGGCCCCCTACTTTCATTGTGACCATGGGCTCCCTAGATGCCTAAGGAATTGGAGTCCAGTCATGCCCAGTCTTCATAACCTTCAGTTCCTGCCAGTCCCAGGAGGTTGGTATCTGGCTCCTTCTAGGGGTGATAGTCTTTAGCATGTGGTCTCCTGGTTTTATAATTTTCATCACCTCCTCCATTATTTTCTGTGTATTCATTTTTCCAGTGTCCTTTCTTTTTGCATCATGCACATTAATTCCTATCTAGTCTTGGCTGATTCTTGGGTCCTTGCCCAGTTTGGCCCCTCTCTTGACCACGTCCATGTCCCCGCCCATTCACAACTTCCATTCTCTGCTTTCTTTTTGAGCCTCTGATTGGCTTCCCACCAGGCCTTCTGGTCAGTTAATGTACACCTTAGTGGCCACCTGTAAAAGCTGGATGATATTCTATTTTCTGTAGTTTTCACCTGATGTCTTCCTGAGCCTGTCCCACAAAGGCTACATTTACCATGTGCTGATTCTCAGTGGCCTCAGGATTGCACAGAGTGTAGAGCTGGAATGCCTCACAGAGCCTCTCATAAAACTGGCTAGGACTTTCATCAGTTCCCTGGAGTATTTCTGAGATCTTTCTCATATTGACTGCTCTCTTTCCACCTTCCTTTAAGCCTCAGATGAGAGCCTCTTGGTACCACTGTAAGTGTTGCCACTGTAAGTGTTGCCATTTGGGTCTCAGTGAGGGTCTACCTCAGGGAATTGGTCTGGGCATAGATTTGAATATTCATCACACCTGCCAGGGCATTGTTTTCTAACCAGTGAAGGGCTGCTTGGGTCACTCTCCAGCACTCCTGAGTGTTAAAGAGCATCAGAAGAAGCTGTCTGCAATCTGGCTAGCTTGGTTGTATGTCTGGAAGATGGATGGCATCAAATCTATAAGGGCCTGGGGCCTCTCCATGTAGGAAGGAGTATGGTGCCTTCAGTTAAGGAGCTCAATGATTGAAAAGGGCTGGTGGATAAAGCTCCATTGTCCACCTTGGATCTGGCCACCCATATCATAATAAATAAGCCCCCTAGTTTCCCAAAAGGACATCTGCAAAGCCCTTTCATGGCCCAAAGGGAGGCAGCTCACTTGATTATTCAGGCTTTCCTCATTCCCCTCCTGGGGCAGTGGTCCTGGTTCTTCCCTCTGAGGTGATGCCTGGAACTCCTTGTCATTTGATCCTCTTTCTCCACAGGCTAGCACTGCAAGAGAAGATAGATTGGGGAGTAAAGTGGGGAGTATCTCTGCCTCCTCTGGTAGCTCTGGTAGAATCAGTTTGTCTTCATCCCTTTGTCTCCAAGGCTCCCTGCAGGGCCGATTCCTCTTTCTTTTGATTCAGCTCAGCCATGAGTGTTCTACAATATGCTACCAGACAGGGCTGTAGCCAACCAGGTTGGGTCTGGACTATGTTCAGCTATGAGTTGATATAAGGAAATTGGTACAAATGCCCTGGCTGTCCTACGTCCAGATCACCCCTGATATACATACCCAGTTGAACCCCTACCTATTGTTCTTTGGGCCGGCCATGCAACATCAAAGGAGAACCAATCAACTTCACAAAAGTTTCTCAATCTCTGGGGGGTCAGCTTTACTCCACGGTCCCCTCTATAGGCTCTTTTAAAGTTCCTTATCATACATTCTAAGTGGGGGTTTTGACGCTTTTCCTCGCTATCCTCTCTGTTACATCACAAATCACTGGAACCTTTCAACCGCTTTCACTGTAGGTCAATTAGACTGCCTTCCCTTTTATAAATTCATCCTCTACTTCTCAAGCCAGGCACTCCCTCAATTCCCAAGCTTTACCAAGGACCCCATTTCTTCTCCCCTCACCAAAGACCCCCAGCAATCCACACAAAGCCAGTGATCCTACAAATTCTCATGCCTCCATGGGCTAGGATCCTGAACACAGTGCCTTGGGCTCTGGCTTCCAGATGTTTGCAAGCAACACCAGGCTGGTTACACCAAGTAAGCACCAACCTCAAGTTCCAGAAGCCGAGCAAAGGAGACCGTGGATGCACGCTTCTCTGCCTCGCCCCACAGAACTCACAGCCCACAGCTGCCTGCTCCAGGGCTCTGGCCAGCACATGGTCCTTATGCTCAGGTCCCAAGTGCTCCCAGAGTGCTGCTCACCACCTGCCTGCTACAGTGTCTCTGACCCAAGGCTGCCAAAGTCTGTGGTCCCAGCCTCTCGCCTATGAGGACAATGTGTATCCAGCCATAGGCACAGCCAGGCAAGGGGACTTTGTGGCTCCCACCTTCCCCACACTGCCTCCCTCAGTGCTCTCTCTTAAGTAAAAAGATGACCCCTATTTCATCCCTCCCACTTCACCAGGCCCAGCTGGGCCTAAGTCTGCCCACCCTATGCCCCCACTCCAGACCAGCCAGTTGCTCGGGTGCTCTTCCAGTGCAGGTCGGTCCCACACTTGCTCAAGACATACAGTCTATCCTAAGAGACCTGCAGCCCCACCAATTTCACTCTGGTTATTCACACACAGTCATAAACCTCAGCATTTTTGGTTCCTTTTCCCAGCTGGGGTGCAGGTTTCATCTGAACTTGCCTGGATTACTCAGATTACTCAGATTACTCAGCACCCCAACCCCAGGAGGTGATCAGGCTCCCCTTCCACTCTTGTAGGATGAGTCATTCCTCAGGCCCAAAACCTTACTGTAGTCCTGCAGCACGCTGTTCCAGAATCATCCTGTAGCCCCTCAGGTTCTGTTGACAGGGAGGGACTCCAGGCTACAGGAGAGTCAGTTCCCTCTCTGAATTCAAGTCTCACCTGGTGGCTCCAGGGATCTTGGGGTCTCCCTTAGCTGAGGGCCTGGGCTATAGGCAAAGGAAACAGCAAGACTGTCATCTCCAGTACCAGGCGAGCCCCCAGGAAATGTTGCAGAATTTTAAGACACTGGAGAGACCAACAGGTGAAACAGGAGGATTTATTTAGGTGCACACAGGCTCAGCAGACTCGTGTTCAAAGGCTG
The DNA here is from genome assembly GCF_000276665.1 of Chinchilla lanigera. Classification (NCBI taxonomy): domain Eukaryota; kingdom Metazoa; phylum Chordata; class Mammalia; order Rodentia; family Chinchillidae; genus Chinchilla; species Chinchilla lanigera. The sequence goes on along the minus strand of NW_004955443.1, from coordinate 8,344,210 downwards.
AGCCCTGAACAAAGAAAGGGCTGTGGTTTTATGCATGTGGTTGAAGGGATTGGTCTATCCAGTGCCTCAAAACTGGTGGGTGGGCAAGCGAGTTTACAGGAGAGAAACAGGCAGTTAATCGAGCAATGACAGTTTTGTGACTTTGGAGAAGGGTATAAGGAGGAATTTGCTTAGGTTGTCAAAACTTGACTTTTTTGTTCTAAGTCCTACTGTAATATAAATGGTCTCTCCATAGAAATCTCAAAAATAATCTGAAAAATAAAAATTGTTGAGCTCAAAATAAATTCCTCTTAAATGAAGCAGGTGCTTTAACTTACACACATTAAACAGACAAATGCACAAACATACAAACACAAAAGATGGTTGTTTTTAAACCAGAGTGCACTCTTAGATATACTGCCCAAGTTGAATTCCAGTAACCCTTTTGTAGGGTTTAGCTTTTTTTGTTTGTTTGTTTGTTTGTTTGTTTTCCGGTACCAGGAATCGAACTCACAACCTTGCACTTGCCAGGCAGGCACTTGCCGCTGAGCTAAATCCCCAGCCCCTAGTTTTGTAACTATAAGCAGGCTAGTCAGAACTTTTCCTATAGGTTATCAATTAGCAGAAATCTCTTGCAATGAGTTAGAAGGAAAAGACCCTTTTACACTTGTGAAAGCAAAGACTGTTACTAAGAAGGGATTTATGCTAACAGTTTATCTTATTGGAATAGACCCGTTTTTATTTAAAACTGTTAATAAATTCAAAAGTATCCCTATGAATATTTTTAGTTTCATCAATGAAAATATCTGTGCCATAAAAACAAGTCGGTCTGTCTCCTGGAGCAGCATTCCTGAAGGAGAGGAAAGTGAGTTAACTTCTAGTTCTGCCTGAGGATAGAAAGTCCAATAAACTTGGACTAAAACATTTACACTTACTTTTGGAGGGTTCAAGGATCAAATCCAGACCATTCTTTTAAGAATATGGAACAGAGACAAGTGAAAGTCAGCTGAGAGGGGAAACCACCACCCCTGGATATCAATCCTAACGCAGCAGCCACTGAGAAGGGACACGCCCTGGAGCATAACGTATGGATTAAATCCAACCAGATTGCCAAACAGAAATTTAAATCGCTAATCAGAGAACCTGACTGCCCTTCAACTTTCTGAGAGCTACAGAGAAGGGAGTAAGAAAATCGAAGGACAGATTGCAGATGCTCTTTTAAGCTTTATAGTTTTGGGCTCATATATGTGTGTGCTTGAGCCTTGGTAAAAAATACTGATGGGGATTCCTTTTTCCTGACAAATTTTTCCCAATTTAGCATACCTTGCTGGCTTGATTTTCATTGTATTTAGCTTTCTTTCCTTTTTTTAAATTTTTGTTTTCCTTTTCTTTTCCTATTTTATCTTCTTTTTCTGTTTTTTTTTTTTCTGTTTTATTTTCTATTTTTATTACTTTTAAAAAGTAATTCCAGTTGGCACGTGGTATTACAATTTTAGAGCTCCCCCGCCCCCCAACATTTCTCTTGTTCACCTAGAGGGTCGGAAGCAGAAGGTGGTTTTCAGAGGAAGCTGAGGGAGGAGGAGGAAATCATTTTAGGGGAAACTTTTTGCTTGAGTAGATGGACTAGAATAGCAACCTTGCAAAGATGCCAGATAGCATCTTTTACAGGACCTAATGACTGCCTCAATTTTTGACCCACGTGTTCCCAGTGCTCCACCTCCAGGCTGTCCTCTAGGGGGAAACATGGATGTTATTGTCAAATAATGATCAGTAATGTAATAAGGTGAGGTTCAGAAACAAGAGACGTCCTCTTTGGATAAAGTGTGACCCATATCATGTGAACAGAAGTAAAACAGCAAAAAGAACAAACGAACTGCCCCTACTCACTTAGCAGTTGGACAGGCCTCTGGGCTGATAAGCCTAACCTGTGACCTCATGGAGACGTGCCAAGCTACGCCATGGCCGCCTTTGTGCCCTTAGCTTACGGGGATGTGAAGTTGGACGTCTTTGTTCCTTTTCCAGATTTTGGGAGGTCAGTGCTCTCACTGAGTTGCACCAACTTAGTCCTCATATATTCCTCACAGGTGCCTCACAGGGCGCCACTTGTCACAGCTCGCGACTGTGGTTCCCTGCAAGAGGATGAAACAAAGGATTACTGGGAGTCAGTGTCCAATCCGCACTCCACGAGGGCCCAGAGGGGCCGCCGTTAACCAAGATGCCTCAGTGTGAGAAAGTTTCAAATGACAACCCCAAACTAAACCCTCTGTGGCCTTTTATTGATAGAACCAGGAAACAAGGATAAAAGAGAAATGAAGGGCATCTGGGCAGGAACTCACGTAGGAGTTAGGGGAAGGTCAAGGTGGTCTGTTCCATGACTGACTTTGGGACCAATCTAAATGGTAAATCGGAGTACTGGGAAGACAAAATCTAGAGCATTCACTCCTTAAGGCAGTGTGTTTAATCCCACTTGGACTTGTGGCCCTATAAGCTATCTTGCAATCTCTAACCATGCACGTCTGTGTGTAGCGGGGGGCGGTTGGAACGTGTGACTATAAGCTATCTTGCAAACTCTAACCATTCATGGGGAGGGGAGCGTTGGGACATGTGACTGCAGAAGTTCCTTACCTCTGCATATCCGCCTCATACTCACCTCTGGCCAATACCCCCACAACTCAGTGTTAGAAATAGTAAACAGAGATCAAAACAGCGCCACACATCTTAAGGAAAAGATTGAGAAGGCAGACTGGCTGGCTCCCTTGTATCCTGAGTAGCACGGTGCCCTGCGCACAATCCGCACCCAGGAGTATTTATTGAGGCGTGCACTGTGATTTGTTATTGGACTCATCTGAAGATTCAGTGCATGTGTCCGTGGCGGAATGAAATGAACTGGGAGGAAGGAGCGTGAGTGTGCAAGCTGCTGAAATGAGGGCTTGGAAGGTCAGGGCCACAGGGAGCGGCCGGGAGCCATCAGGCACGATTCATTTGTTTCTACCTGCTGAACTCCGCAGCTAATGGACTTCATGTGGATGACTTCCTACCAAGCCTGCTTCCTCCCAGAGCCTTGAACGGGTTGCACGATGCTTAGAGATGTGCGTGGCCTTTCAGGAAAACAAAGTCCTGATTCTGGATGCTCTGGCTACCACTCGGTCTTGTCCTGCTGTGCTAATCCACTGCCATGCCAAAGAGGATCACAGCTCCTCTGCTGCAAGAGTTTGCCCTGCAGAATGAAAAAAATAAAAACGTCACTATTTTCCAGTTATGTTTCACTTTTAATATGGTCTTCCATGCCCTTTGACCATTTGAGAAATTCTAATTAGTCTGCAGAGAATGGCTGGCCATTTGTGCAAATAATCTTTTATATTTTTCATTTTAAAGAGAAAAGAAAACAAAATAACAAAGATAACAATAAAAATGATACAGAATTTCAAAACAAGACTATAGGAAATTAACAATGGTTGTTATATTACATATTGTTATCTTCAATGAAGTTTCACAGATTACCAGATGTAAGAATGCAAAATAGATCAAACAATAAAAAAGAATAAAAAATAATTTTAAAAAACATTAGAAATGATACAGAGCTTTACTAATCAAGATGGTAGGAATTCAACAATGGTTGTTATATTGCACATTGTTGTCTTCAAATTAGTTGTTCAGATTACCAGATATAAGCATGCAAAGCTGGTCAAAAAATAAAAAAAAAAAATCTAAGCGTTAACTGTTCCTTTCAATAAACCATTAGACATCAGCAGTTCAGTTGTCGCTGCTGTCCTTGTATATACATATATACTTTTTCCCTTTCTTCTTTCTTTCTTTTCTCCTTTCCCTCATCCCAGTTGTTCCTTCCCTTTGAGCAATTTCACAATATCTACTGTACTTTTCAGGTTTTATTTACACTTTCAGGTTCTTACACTTGGGAGACAATATGATGTTTACACATGTGGGTCTGATTTATTTCACTTATGAGTATGGTCTCTAGTTGCATCCATTTACCTATAAAAGCCTCGAGTTTATCTTTTTTATAGCTGAGTAATACTCCATTGTCTAAAAATACCACGTCTTTTTTATCCATTCCTCCGTTGATGGACATTTGGGTTGTTTCCAAAGTCCAAGCAACACCTCCTCAAGGTGGAGCACCTGCCCTTGGCTCTCAGCTGTCATGGCCAGTATTAGATGCCATGGGCCTCCCTCCCTCCTCTAGTCTGCAAGCTCTCAGGAAATAAAAATGGGTCTTCTCCAGTTTGTAACCTCAGTATTCTATCCACATAAATCCACATGTGAATATGTAGCACTTGTCCATTTATTTACATATGTGTACACATATGCATATATATATAAGTTACTGAGCATTGCTATAAGTATTTTAAATACATTTCAAAACAACCTTATAAGGTAAATACGGTTAGTCCCCATTTCACAGATAAGGAAACTTGTACTGTAAAAAGGTTAAATAAATGACCCAAGATTGATAATTCATAAGTGGGGAGCTGATACTTGAACACAGTGTTAGGTCAAAACGTGTTTTTAACTATTCTGGTAGAAGACCTACCACCACTGTTTATTTAGCATCTACTGTGTGTACTTGTGCAGTGTGTCTATTTAGCATCTCTTTTAGCACACAAAAGATCCCAGTAAAGGATGGATCTTGCTTTAAGAATGAGAAAGCTTACGTAACCTGAAGTAAGACTGAGGAGCTTAGGCAACTGCTCAGAAGTGTGGTTAATAGGTAGCAAAAGCCACATTCACCCAGCATTACCCCACAGATTACCTGGGTCGTGGGAAAACCGGGGACAGCTGTACATAAACATTATTAAGGAGCAGAAAAGATGACAGTTACGCTGGCCTATTTCTTTTTTTCAGGTTCAGTCATTTTTAGCATCACTGGATGGAGAGAAGCTGGAACTCTTAAAAAATGACCTAATTTCCATTAAAGACATCTTTGCAGTCAAAGAATTAGAGGGTGAAGAGAATCAAGAAGAACAAGGTAAAGGAGAATAAGTTACATGGCAAGATAAATTGTTGGCATAATCCTTTTGAGGCTGCTGTTCATAAACACAACCCCTCAAACAGGAGGAATCATTTCATTCGGCTGTTCCTCCTGCATGCGTCCAGGATGCCCTGTGCATTGCTGTGGTCACAGGAGCTCAGCACGCTGGTTATCACCCTCTTTCGCTGGACAGGAACTCCTGTTCCTTCTCTGGCATCCGCCATGGTCCCTGGCGCATCCCAAACACACAGTAAATGAATACGGCTGCATGAACAAAGAGTGCAGTGTGCTGAGCTCCTGCTAGAGTTCGTGCGCCACCCTCTAATTTTGTCTGCCCGTGAAAGTTGTTTAGTGTGATTAATGCTCATGGCGGGCAAGTCCTGCAATGATTTCTTTGCATATTTTCTTAGTCCTTTAATCCACCCATGTGAGAGACAGGGTATATTTTTAAGTGTCTTATACTTCAGTTAAAAAGTACAGTTCTGAGACAGGCGTGCAGCTGAGAGGCAGCGAGCTTGCCTGTCCTGTGTGAGGACCTAGGTCCAATCCTTGGCACCACAAAAATCAAAAATCAAAAATACAGTTCTGACAAAGGCGGTGCCATTTTCCCACAATGTGCCAGGATGCGATGTGCCAGGCTGACAATCACTGATGTGCCAGGCTGACAATCACTGCAGTGACCCAAGCACACACTTCCAGAAAAACTTCCGACCAGAGAGTGACCTGACCCTAAACACACCAGAACGTATTCCCTGAGAAGCAAGGCTTCATGAAGAGCATAAGATGGACCCAAATTTGGACACGTCTAAGGGTTACTTTGAGTTGTCCACTTGGGAGTAGGACAGAGTAAAACATTCATTATGTCCAGGAGAGTGATTTCCTACTGAGTCATAGCCAAGCACCACACCACAATTGCTTTACATAAGCTATGCTAAAAATTTGAGCACCCAGCTGGCTTCTCCCAGGATCATCTAAAGGTCCCCACTGAAAACATCCCCACGTTCCTGCTGTGTGGCCTTGGACAAGTTACAAACCCTTTCTGAAACTCAGTATCTTCATCTGTAATGGAGCCAATGGCACATATTCCCAGGGGCTGCTCTAGGGATCGAATGAGGTAAAAACATACAGCCCAATGTCTGATACAAAGAACTATTCAGTGTGGTGGCGCACACCTGTAATCCCAGAACTCAGGAGGCTGATGCAGGAGGAACATTGTGAGTTCAAGGCCAGCCTGGGCTACAAAGTGAGTTCAAGACCAGCCTAAACTGCATAGTGAGACCCTGTCTCAAAAAGACCCCCCCCAAAAAGCCAAAAAACAAAGAACAACTCAAAAATGTTAGCCATTATTATTATTTAAAGTGCTGACACAATGCCAGGAAAATAGTAAAGGTGTAACAAATTGCAGCTGTTATTTATTATTGTACTTGTTATTACGAACCAAGCGAGGTAATGATGATGTGCATGTGGGGTATCAAACCTTTGGAAGTGCCTTGTCCCCAAGTGGGTCACATACCTTTAAGCAGAGCTTGAACACAAGTGCTCACATGCTCAGGCCTTGATCTTCAGAGCAAACACTGTTTCCCTCTTTAGTCCCATAAACTGACCTTGTGTGCTTTCAGCTTAATGAGGTTTATCCTTATTGCATCAAAGTAAAAGAATCAATTATGCTGGAGCGTAGAAAGAGGCCGATATCAAAGAGACTGCTAAAGAATTTTTTTTAACACATTTGTGTGTTTCTGCAAAAATCTCTAAAGATGACAGGCTTATCTTTGTTTTTGTAATGAGGAAACTAAGCCACTGGCTGTCAAAGGTTATGCAGCTCCCATTCTGGACAAATAAAAGAATCTAATAGACCCTTCCTGGGCAGACTAACCACTGCCAAAGGCAATTGGGTATTCTTCTCCAAGGCTCAAGATGCCAGAGGTAGACCTTGGTTCTCCTGAGGTGTCCTTTAGAAAGGATATAAAAGGACCCCAGATGCCCGCAACATCGAAGAGAGAAGTTTGCCAATGCAAGTTAAAGCAGTGTTGCATTCCCAACCGATGCTGTCCTTGGAGAGAAACCTGATTCCATATGGTTAAATAGAAAACGTTATTACAGGCAATATGTACCCATTTTAGTGGGGAGCTTCAGTAAATTGAGATATTTTTCTAATTCTGTGCTTGCACGCACACACACACAGGTTGACATGCTAAACAGCATGCTTTGAGAAATGATAGATTTGTCTCTCCTTAAGTGACAAAACTCTATTATCTCCCTTAATATATCCATTTTCCCAAAGGCCATCTCCAGATTATCAAAACACTATTAATTTTAATTAACTTAATTTAATAAATAAATGTCATTCACACACTTAATGAAGCACTGGGGCAGGGAACAGAGTTATTGCCATTAAATCCATGCAATTATGATGGAGTGTCACAGCTCCAGAAGGGTGAGGGTTTGCCCAGCAGCTCAGAGGGAAATCTTATTGGGGCCAGGGGTGAGCAGAAAATCCAGGGGCCCAACTCTGGCAGAAACCAGGGCATTTTTCTCTTGTAAACACTTGGATTCCTAAAAAATCTCTAGTGACTAATACTTTATTTGGTAGTCTCAGAAAATGTAAGAAAATGTCATTTTTAGGTCAGTTTAATATCGGGCTCCTATGCGTTGAACGACATTAGCAAGTGATTTGTATGTTGTCTCTCCAACAGTGTATAATTTTATCACACTGTCATGGGTCTCTGATTTGGTTTACCATGGCTGTGAGGAGATTTGAAAAGACCATTTTCTATTTTTATTGCCTTGGGGAAGATCTTTTTGGCCATGGGTACAGACTGAGAATTACAGTAATAGTCTTCGTTGCAACATTTATTATTATCTGTTTGTACCTAGTTCCAGTTTTCTCTGTGATATTTTTCCCTGAAATATTTGCTTAGTTATTGGTATATGTTTTATAGAATTAATGCATCCTTAAAAACTGGAGCTACCCAAAGTACTTATGGCCTAATTTAGTGTTGATTTCCCCCAAATATGTTTAATCTCCCTATATTTCCATCTATAGCACATAACAGACTATTTACAAAAAGGATTCACGTTTACAAAACACTTCCATGTTTCTTGTAGTGTTTGGTCCTCATAAGAACTCTGAAGAGGCGGGTGGGTTTTATTACCCTCAGTTTACAGAGGAGGAAATGGAAGCTGAGGCAGCCTTGTGACAGGTCCCAGGCCACAGAACCACTGAGGGCCGGAGCTGGTGTAGAAGCCAGGGCTGTCCCCGTCCAGGGCTCTTTCTGCCTGTGGCACTGCTTCATACAGAAGAACAGGAGCAGGCAGCTTGGTGATGGTGTCTTCTTGGTACTGCCCAGGTGCACCTGTCCTGGCCATCTCATTGGCCTAAGGGGAGGGGTCTGCTCAGCAGAGAGAGACTCCCAGCTCTTCATGGTCCCCCCACCTCCAGCCTCTCAGCCCTGTTTGCGTGGCTAATGCATTCTCATTCTTGAAGGCTGTGCTCAGTACCACCTCCTCCAAGAAGTCTTCCTAACACCCGTCTGAGAACGGGGTTAAATGCTGCAGAGCCCCTCACTCAGAGCACTTACCTCTTTGGGCTAAATTCTTTCTCTCCTTGTGGCTTCTTCACACCTCTCTCCTCAGGCACAGCTCCCTCCCTCTGGCCTCCTCACTGTGCCCTCACCTCAGCGGGCACAGTCCCTCCCCCCGCCCTTGCTGGAAGGCTCCTCCTCTGACGTCTGTGGCTCATCATGCTCCTCCTTCAGGTCATTACACAGACGTCACCTTTTCAGCCTCTCTTCTACCTTAATGTGCTTTAGTTGCTGTAACAAAACCCCGTAGACTGTGTAGCTTACAAACAGCAGGAGCTTATTTCCCGGTTCAGGAGGCTGAGAAGTCCAAGACCTAAGAGGTGCAGGTGTGGTGTCTGGTGACAGTGCCCTCTGGCTGTGACCTCACATGGTGACCTCACACCCTGCCAGCTGGTTGGCCATCTTTTCTAAGATGGCTGACCTCATTTCTGAAGGCTCCATGCCCATGACCTAACCACCTTCCCAAAGCCCCACCTCCTACCACCCTTCCTTTGGCCATTGTTTCGACATACGAATTTGGGGGATGCAAATATTCTGACCACAGCACCTCCTATTTAAAATTCCTAAGCCCTCTGATTTATACTTCTCCATAAAAAGTATCACTTGACATATATGTTTTGCTCATCTGTTTTGTTTATTAACCTGTCTCCCTCCTGAGAATCTATGAATGATAGGTAGTAATAAACTGATCTATGCCACGTGTTTTGAATGGAGACCCACAAGCTGGCCCAGCTATCTTTATGAGCTGCTGATTAACCATTTTGTCTACAAAACTGAAAATAGCTGTCCAGACAATATTTCTCACATGGCTTAGTCCACCTGAAGGTACTTCTTTCACCCACTGGCATAAACCATAGTATTTTCTACTCAGAGGGTCTTGTAATCAAGCCAGATGTAATGGTGCTTTTATCCTCCCCCAGTAAACCCATTATCAAACCAATTCTTTAGCACCTACCAGAGGTTTAAAATGTTAATCTATTACTGAACCAATTCTTTAGAACCTACCAGAAAGTAACAAGACTGTAGCACTGAAAGATCTCTGTTGCTCACTAGTAATATTAATTTGTTTTAATTTTATGATATATGTTGTATAATTTATTAATTATTGATTCAGTAAGTATTCATTTTAGCACTTATTACTATGTTCTAAGCACTGTGTTAGATGCTCTGGATTTAGGACTATATTAAGCAAATACTGTTCTCTGCCCCTGGAAAGCTTCCAGGGTAAAGAGTAGATCATTAAGAAGTACTTTAGAGCCTGGTGTGGTGGCACATCTGTAATCCCAGTACTCTGGAAGGTTGAGGCAGGAGAACCTCAAGTTCAAGCCCAGTGTGGGCAATTTTAGCAACTCAGTGAGACCATGTCTCAAACAAGAAAATTAAAAGGGGTTGGGGGATATAAATAAACAAACAAATACATTTTTTAGGTCTTGGTATGTAGCTCAGGGCAAAGGTCTGTACTGGGGAAAAAAAGAACTAGGACCAGACAGGTAGCCTAGGAGTCCTGGGGAAGTTTCTCCAGAGAGGCGGTGGTGTTACATCAGATAGCGCACACCGCATGGAGACCAATTCTGCCTGCTCAGAACTGTGGCTCTGTGGACCTAGAATGGCAGCCTGGGAATTACGAGGGTTGCAGTGCACAGCATAACAAGACTCTCATAACTACAGTGCTGTTCCCAGTCTCAGGGCTGACGGAGGTCATTCATCTGTTCATTCAGTCATTCTTTGAACCAAAAGCTGCTGACCACCGATAGCTGTGAACAGGACAATCTGGGTCCCTCCTGGCCTCTGGCTGCTTCTAGGCTGGCCTGGGAGTGCCTGGGGCAGGCCCTGCAGCCCTCCCCCCAGGAGCAGCCAGCCCCCTCCCTGCTGGTGGCCAATGGGTGACGTCCGTCCTCACTGGCAGCTTCACTGGTGGCCAGGGGGAAGACTGCCACCGCCTGACTGAGCCTGAGTCTACCCGACTGCAGGCTGACTGTCAGGGAGCTCCATGCGCTACAGGATGAGGAGCAAACCGCGGTCCTTACTTCTGTCATATTCTGTTTCTAGGCTTAGAAGAGAAGGGAGAAGAGTTTGCTCGCATGCTTACAGAGCTCCTCTTTGAATTACATGTTGCAGCCACACCTGACAAACTCAACAAGGTCAGAATCATCTGAGTCTCAATTTCTGGTTTTACAAAGGATGGGGTGGGAGAGTCTCTCGCTCATAAAGTTCCAGAGATCCGCGTGAAATGCAAAACCACCAAGCCCACTATGGCATGGTGGTTTGCACAGATAGAGGAGTTGAGGTCAGTAAAGAAGGTTTGAGGAGGCAACCTAGTAAAATGCAAAGGCAGAGAATATGCCAGACCATGTCACGAGACTGACGCTGTAGTTGCAGTTTTACTAGTAATCGTCTTGTGACCTTGCACAAGTCGCTTGCCCTCTGTGGTAAAACAGTGGCTGTCTTTAGGGTAGAAGGCTGAGGGGTGAGAATCACCAAGGGGCTTTTTGAAATTCTGCTCCCCCATTTTTAAGTTAAAGACACATGTCAGAATTAGGTACGGAGAGGCATCCACCTGGTAAACCCCTCAGATCCCCACCCTCCTGGAAGCTATGCTACATCATGTCCAAGAACATCGAGCGTTAGCAGTCTGGGTTCCTCTAATAAGACGGCAGTGTGTTTTGCAAGTTAGTACAACGTCTTGCTGCTGGATTTAAAACAGGGATCATTACTCACTCAAAGCTGCATGATGGGTCCCCGCCGAATCCCTTGCTTTTTCTTAGTGAGCCGTGGTTTCTGTAGACATCACTTATCAAGGTGGGCAAGGAAAGGGCAGCGTGAGGTGGTGAGGTGGAGATGAGTAATTTCTTTATCTCAGATAGGGGTCACTGATGCTGGCAGGTCGGTGACTTGAGCACAGTGGGAAATTGCCTCATCCGTCTCCCTGCAGCGTCTGCCACCGCTCGGAGAGGGCGTGTGATGGCTGCAGGTTCGCACAGGCTTATTTACATGGTCAGGGTTGATCTTTATCCCTAAAAGAGGATACAGCAAACACAGTTTTGTTACACTTTCTCTCCCCAAGTCTGCTTGGTGTTCACTTGCCACGCAGCGCTCTATCATGTTCAACTGTGACATACGTGCTTTAAGATAAGAAGTCATTTTTAGCACAAGCTAAGAAACAACTTATACTTGAGCGACTTAAAAAAGGGTGATAAAATCTGGGCGAATCTGCCCTTTCTAAATTCAGGAAACAGCAGATAGGGAAGATGGGTTCAGCACCTTCAATTTAGCCATGGCTTTTAGGGCCACTGGTTGCTTAACCTGCACCGTGTGAAATTAAACTAGTCACAGAGCAGCACCGGGTCTCTCCCGCAGCTCGTCTTTGCCCCTGGGTGCCAGAAGGCCTGCCATGAATCACGGGAGCAGGGCCATCTTTCATCTTCACGGCATGATACATTATCAGGTTCATGAAACGTTCAGGGCTCTGTGAGACATATCAGATGAGGAAATTTGCTTTCACCACTGCCCTGGCTAAATTTCTCACCTACATAGAAAAAAGTACTGTTATTCTTTTATAGTTGGTCATGAAAAGTGAAAAATATACTATAGATTTTTCAATGTAACTGTCATTTTTATTCTGCTCTGAATATCGTTTTTAAGTGCTTCTTTTAAAGTCCTTGGGCCCTGCAAATTTCTCTCTGTATTTTCTATTCTGTCCCCTTTTCCTATTTTATATTTTTATGAACAAGGTTGTCTTTTAAGGAAGTTGAAAGTGATGGCCCCATCACTTTTTAAACACACAGAAATTTGCCCTGGAGGTTTAGCATGGTTTTTGGGTTTTTTGTTTTTTAGTTTTTTTGGTATCGGGAATTGAACTCAGGACCTTATGCTTGTCAAGCAGGCACTATGTCCCGGCCCTGCCCTGGAGGTTTAGAGCAATATGAGTCTAGCCTTGGAGATGGAATGATTTCGTTTTTGTGTTCCCACAATAAATGTACACTTTGGTTGGGGACCATTGCAGGCCATGAAAAAAGCCCACGATTGGGTAGAAGAGGATCAGACCTTGGTGTCAGTAGATGTGGCCAAAGAATCAGAGGAGGAAACTAAGAAGGAAGAAAAGGAAGAGAAGGCTGAAGACCTTCAAAAAGACAAAAAGGAAGAAAAGAGAGCTAAGACTGTAGAGGTAAATTTATTCAAGATTCTCCACCAAAAGGGCAGTAATATTACGTTAATTTTATTAGCAGCCTAATTTTAACCAAGAAAAGACCTTTTTTATTTGTACTCTGTGCTCTTTATAAAAATATGAGTAAGAATGTAATCAACATTAAAATTTCTCTATGCCAAGACAATTGCTGGCTTAGCATAGATTTTGTAGCTTTTCTCCACAGCTTTACAATTATAATTTAAAGGGGAAAAGATTTTTAAGAACATAATTGATTTATCCTTAGAGGAAATCTCCATCTTATATGCAAATTTGTTACTATAAAATGTCTTTATGCGCCATAACTAATGAGGTAATTGAAGCTTTTTTCAAAAACTTTCATAGCTGTACCTTTTATTCTGTAGCTTCATAAAATTTATGTGTGCATACTTTATATCCTCTGTTTGAAAAAGTGGTTTGCAATAATGGTAGCTTATGTTGAATTTTAATTTTAAAGAAAGTAACATTTTAAATTAGATCACTCTGAGGAAAAGTGTGTGTTGAGGTCTATTCATTCATCCTCCCTATCAGCTGCCTATTGTATGCCTAGCACGGCTGTAACTACTGAGCGCACAACTCTACATAGGCTTGCCACATCCTCGGGGATCTGGCAGAACTTGCTGTTTTTTTATATTAGAACTTATATTTTATGGCAACATTCTACTTAGAAAAGTCCTAGACATGACCATAATCTTCACATAAACTTCTTCATGTTCTATTTGTATTTTATATTAAGAATTGTATTACTTAGGGACTGGCAGTGTAGCTCAGTCATAGAGCACATGCATGGCCTTGGGCTTTGTCCCCAACACCAAAAAAAAAAAAAAAATAGCAATAATTAAATCTGGGCACAGTGGCACACATCAGTAATCTCTGTGCTCAGGAGGAAGAAGGATTGAGTTTGAGGCCAGCCTGGGCTACAGAGCAAGACCTTGTTTTAAAAACATAATAATAAAAAAATATTATTATTACATTATTTATTATTACTATATCATGTTTTAACATCACAGGGCTTTTTAAAAACATGTGCTCAGTGTGAGTGATTTTCTTGTGTGATTCACTTCAGGAAGTATACATACTGTCCATTGAAAGTCTGGCAGAAGTCACTGCGCGTTGTATCGAGCAGCTTCATAAAGTTGCAGAATTAATTCTTCATGGACAAGAAGAGGAGAAACCAGCTCAGGATCAAGCAAAAGTTCTGATAAAGTAAATGCCAGCTTTAATTCTTATTTTTCAGTTTTATATTTACAGTATATGCCATGCAAATACACATACACATACACCCTAGACAACTAAAGAGTACAGCTTCATGTCAACCAACTTCATTGCTATGGTCATTTTAAGAAACAAGGACTCCCTTAAGAAATGCATTGCATTAGCAAGAAGAAGAATTAATTGGACATTCTAGGAATTATTGATGAAGAGATCGAAGGGAAGACACACTAAGTCATTCAAGTTATGAAAGTGTTTATTTTAATAGATCAAAGTCTTAGAAGTACAGACCTTTGAGGGCAATTATATTTTCAGCTTATCACATGAATAGAGAAAGGGCCTGTGAATGTAACTCCTCAGCTGCACAAAAGGAAGGAGATGCCCTCCACCATTCCCAGAGACCTGTCCCAGCTCTGCATGCTCAGCACTCAGGTGACAGTGGTAGCTAACGTAAGTCAGGTGCCTGTGGATTGCATGTGTGTGCATATGTGTTGTGGTTTATGTTCTTCAATAAAGCATAGTTATTATTATTAGGTTATCCAGATATATATATATATATATATATATATATATACACACACACACACACACTCAGAAAAGTAGTTGGTATGGAAATGAACAATAAATCATGAACCTTTATGTACATGACTATATATTATGATATAAAAAAATCAGCACAGGTCCAAATAACCTTTCATCATTGAGACACAGAAATTTGATGGAAGCCCCTGGAAATAAATGGCTGCACCCACATACACACATATCTCTGTACTCTCATTCACTTTGTCAATAATAATTTTTGCTTATTATTTCCTGCATTTGATAGGATAAGTTAGGGAGACTTAGCTGAAATGTCTTCCAGAAATTCAGGATGTGTCTTTGTGCTGATGGCATTTTTTCTCACTTATAAAGATTTGTCATCTAGTCTAGGTTGTCATATCTAAACATGTAGATGGGCTGGGGATTTAGCTCAGCGGCAAAAGCGCCTGCCTGGCAAGCACAACGTCGTGAGTTCGGTTCCCGGTACCGGAGAAAAACCAAAAAAAAAAATAAATAAACATGTAGAAATCAAAGATGTTATAGAAATCCACATAATCTACCCCCTATAATACTGCCAGAAAGATTATAGAATTACTTCAGCATAGAGAAGGAAGAGGAAAGGACAAAACAGGCTAAGTTTAAAATACTGAGGACAGCATCTGGGTACTGTTTTATCTTTGCATTACTGATTTGAAGGAGGAAGGCTGAAGTGCAGAAGTCTCTGAGTATGCATTAGCAAGACCTTGCTCTTGGTCCCTTTTTGATTCCCATCCTTGGTTGTCCTGACCTTACCAAGCTGCACCAAGCCCCTAATTTGTCTGTACAGCGAGCACTCTCCATCCATCTGCCCAGGAACATAGACATAATGGACCCTGGAAATCTAGCCTTACTCTTGATGCTTTCTGCAGAAAACTTCTGGATGGATGGGAGGATGGATGGATGGATGGATGGATAGATGGACAGGCAGATGGATATAGCTTATAAGACCTAATACATAGGTTATTTATGTACGGTCCCTATTTGTTAAAAAAAAAAAAAAAGAAAAGAAAACTTACTTCTACTGACATTAAATCTTTTGACATATAAGATGCTTAATTTGGGGCAATAATTTTTCTGATTGCATTTTAGTCATTATTCATAAGGGTCATATACACTAATTATGAGAAAATAAAGAAGCCACATTGTTATATAATTAGTTTTTTGTTTGGTCATCACCTGTAATATTAGATAAACATTATTTTGGTTAAATATTTGTATCTTTCTTGCTTTATTTTCTTGGGCTAAAGTGTTTGAAGTAGAATGGCCAACATAAACTTGGAATTTTGATATAAGTATTTAAAAACATATTCTTCAAGGCCTTTATCTTGAGCCATCTAGTGGAAAACATAATCAAAATATAGAGGACCACCTGAGTTAAATTCCATCTCTACAGTTTACTTTTGCATATCCTTGGCAGGTTACTTCTTATAGATGTCAGTTTCTTCATCTATGTAAAAAGGGAATAATAATCATTAGGTCACTTAAGGATTAAATATGATTAGATATACAAGTACTTAACAAAATGCATCAATGAATATTCATTATTATTTTAAATGACCAAAAAACTGGAGAAATGCTACTTGGCAAGGGTTTATACCCCTGTAGAGCTGGAACTCAGGCTTGGTATTTGATTCTAAAAAGAGGTCAAATGAATTAGGTGATTAGTCCTTAATTATGCACGAAGAGAAAACCAGAATTTGATTAAACTGTGATTGTGAATCACGGGAGGTTGTTGAGGAACACTGTGTGACTGCTCTTTCGTGTGGAGCCACCTCGGACTCACGTGCTGCCCTTTTAGATGTCATGCCACACCAGTGTCACGGTTATGACCGTCAAACTTTTTTACTTTATTGAAACCCATGCACCTCTTTTTTCTTATTTCAGGTTAACTACTGCAATGTGCAATGAAGTGGCCTCTTTATCAAAGAAGTTTACAAATTCTTTAACCACTGTTGGGGTAAGGTTACAATCTGGATCATGTTTTTATCTGTGTAAAGGAAGCAGGGCCTTGAGGGGCCGTGAGAACAGTGGGGATTCTGGATAGCTTCATAACCAGCAGCTGTGCCACAGTGGCTGCTCAAACCGGGCCATGAGCACCTGCTCTCACGACAGGTCGTGCAGGGCTGTGCTCAACGCTGCTGTCCCAGACACCTCAGATGTTAGGTGAGATAAGTTTTCAGACTGTTACAAGCATTTTTTTTTTTTGTAGTGATACGGGCGATTCAGCTGGGGCTTTTGCATTGAGGTACACTCCAAGCCTTTTTTGAGACAGGGTCTCACTAAGTCACTAAATTACCCAGGCTGAGTTCAAACTTGCAATCCTGGCTCAGCCTCCCAGAATACAGGAATTAGAGGTGTGCACCACCCTGCCAGGCCCTCATTTTTGTATTTGTTTAAAAAAATGTGTCAAAATGAAGGTTCTGTACATTAACTTAATATGAATATATATTACATATATATATATACATATCTTAATTACTGTTCTCATTGCTAAGACAAAATATGCAACACCCAAAGTTAAAGGAGGAAAGGTTTATTTTAGCTCATAGTGTATAGAGGTTCAGTCTGTAGTCGGCTGGCTCCAAGGCAGGGCGGCATGGCAGAGAAGAAACAGTCAGTGTCAGGGAAGGCAGAAAGCAGCAAGCAGTGAGCTTCGCTTCTTTTCCTCTTTGTCACGGCTGGGGGCCTGAAGAGGTACTTTGGCAGTGAGATCCCCAGGGAAAAGAATGCATGCAGGGCAGAACAAAATGCATTTGTTCAAAAGGCAGGCAGCAGCAAGAGCTCAAACTGTGTCTTTATGTTTAACTCTTATACAGGTGGTTGCAACATATTTACATTCTTGTATGTAGACTGAACTAGTGCATGTGTGGTTGCCTACTTGCTTGTTCAGTCATCCTTGTATAACCGTTCCCCAGACAGCAAGGTTGTGTCCTCAAAGCTGGCCAAAGGGGTTCTTATATCTCCTCTGAGCTTTGCAGCCTAAAGCAGTCTGTCTGGAGCGGTGCCTCATACCCTTATATTCCACTCAGTCTACTGAATGGAAGCCTGTTGTTTGGTGCCACCCATACCCAGGTGGAGCTTCCTGTTACTACCCCCCAGAACTGTGCTAACTAAACCAATCAGTGGACTAATTTAGTGATCACACATCTTTAATCCATATTCACATACCCATGATCCAGCCACCTCCAAAAAGCCCTACCTACAAGCATATGAGGCTTTGAGGGGACATCTAGATACAAGCCATAACGATATATATTTCAAGCATCTCTATTAAAGTAATTAACTTTGAGTATTCTCATTTATTCTTGAACTTAGTCTATTTTATAAGCCACACACATTTCTTTGCTCTATTATTGCAGTTCAACTGAAACCAAAAGAAAAAAATGTCACCAGTTGGCATAACAGCAGGGTTTATTTCCAGCTTTAGCTACATGTTTTTTTGGTTGCAAGCTTATAATTTTCTAGGACTACTGTAAAACAACACATGAAGTGGCATTAACGGCCTGAAATCTCTCTCAAAGCTGTGGAGTCTGAAATCAAGGTGCAGGCAGGGCAATTCTCCTTCTGAAACTTCCAAGGATGGTTCTTTCTTGGCTTCCTCTGGCTTTAGTGGCCCGTGGTGTTCTTGGCTTGTGGCCACAATGCAGCAATTTCTTCCCATCCTCACCTGGTGGTTTCTCTCACTGTCTTTACATCATCTTCCCTCTGTGCATATCTGTATCCAGATTTTCCTCTTAGAAGGACACAGCCATACTGGATCAGCTCATCGCTATGACTGCACCTTAACTAATTACACCTACAACAGCCCTCGCACTAGGAGGTAGTAGCGGGTTAGGACTTCAGTGCATTCTTTTTGGGAGCACAATTCAACCCATAACAGGAAGCAAGAGAAGCAACTTATAAATGGTTTAGACAGAAAAGGGGGTTTTGAGAAACAGTGGTGAGAGCATGAGCAGCTATGGGACTCAGCACCAGAGCTCTTACACACTGTCTCTAAAGTGTTGCTATTAATGTGACCCAATGATAGCAATTCCCAGGTTCTGGATCTGGGAATCCCAGATTTCTGTGTCCTAAGTGAGACAGTTGACACGGTTCATGATACTGGGTCAGAGATCCACCTTGCAGTCACTCAAGAATAACAAGGCTGGGCTGGTATCATGCAGACCTACCTGGCTGCTGGAGTGTACCGGCAAGCCCTCCTCAGGCCAAGAGCAGTTCTCAGAAGGGGAAGGAAATAATTGTGGACCTGGTCACCCCAAGACATGTCTGTCCACCACATTTCTGTAAATGACTTGGTTAATAAGAAATGAACCTTTCACAATAGCATCCCCCCAAAATTAAATACTTAGGAATTAATCTAATGAAGGATGATAAAGACCTCTACACTGAAAACTACAGTACTCTGAAAAAGGAGATTGAAGAGGATATCAGAAAATGGGAAGATATCCCTTGCTCTTGGGTAGGAAGAACCAATATAGTGAATGTGGCCATACTTCCAAAACTGTTATATAGATTTAATGCAGTTCCAATCAAAATTAATGCAATTGCAATAACATATCTCACAGAATTAGAGAAAATCCTAAAATTCATTTGGAACCAGAGGAGACCTAGAAATGCAAAGCCAATTCTGGGCAATAAAGGCAAGGCTGGGGGCATCATAATCCCTGACTTGAAATTATACTGTAAAGTTACTGTGATAAAAACAGCATGGTACTGGCAAAAACAGACCTGAAGATCAGTGGAACAGATTAGAAGATGCAGAAACAACTCCAGACATACTCAGCCACCTGATCTTTGACAGAAATGCCAAACACACTGACTGGAAGAAAGATAGCCTCTTTAATAAATGATGCAGAAAAACTGGCTCTGCACATGCCAAAGATTAAAATTGGACCCATATCTTTCACCATGCACTAAACTAAATTCAAAATGAATCAAAGATCTAAATATTAAAACAGAAACATTAAATCCACTGGAAGATAGAATAGGTAAAACTCCTGAGCTACAATAGTAGCTCCTTGGCTACTCCTGTAGCCAAGACTTTATGAATAAAACCCCGATCAGTCACACAGGAACCATCACAAAGAATCAGCAACTTGGATCTCATCTTATTAAAAAGCTTTTGCACTGCAAGAGGAACCCCCAACAGAGTGAAGAGGCAGCCCACAATGTAGTAAAAAATGTTTGCCAGGTCTTCCTCAGACAAAGGATTACTGTGGAGAACATAGAAGTAAAAAAAACTCAGACCTCCCAAATTTAAAGACCCAAAAATGGGCATCTGAGATGAATACACACTTCTCAGAGTAAGAAATACAAACAGCAAGTAAATATATGCAAAATATATTCAGTATCACTGGTCATTTGAGGGATGCAACACTGAGATTCCGTCGCACTCCAGAAAAAAATGGCTGTTATCAAGAAATCAACCAATAACAAGTGCTGGAGGGGCTGTGGGGAAGAAAGGAATCCTCCACTGTTGGTGGGAATGTAGACTGGTGCAGTCACTGTGGAAAGTAGTGTGGAGATTCCTCAAAAAACTAGGATTGGAGGTCCCATTTGACCCAGCTATTTCCTTGCTGTGGGTATCATCCCAGAACAATTAAAAACATCATACCACAGCAATATATGTGCACCTGTGTTTATGACAGCACAATTTATAATAGCCAGATCTTGGAAACAACCCAAATA
>NW_004955443.1:8289667-8323541 GCF_000276665.1 Chinchilla lanigera | reverse complement strand
GAAATTTTGGAGTTTTTTTCTCTTTAAAATAATTTGTTTTAAAAAAACAAAGAAATGAGCTACATGCCATTCTGCTGTCGAGGAACGTGGTTTGCTCCTCCTCTTGTATGAGCTGGCGGCTTTTCTGTTTGTCTGACTTTCGACCATCAGTAGAGAGCTTCCCTGCGCGCCAGCAGAATGATGGGGAGCGGGAGCCTCTGAAGTGATAGGCTGGATAAAGTGTATTCAGTGCCCCGCATATTCCAAGTTACCACTGGTGCCCATGGACTTGGTGGAAGAGCTGTGTCTGCAAAGAGGTGTGACAGCTTAATCACTGCACTCCAGGTTCCCCTCATTCTTGCCACAGTTTACTAGGTGAGGAAGCTGAGGCCTCTCAGTTGATCTCTCGACAGGTGCATCAGGCGGAGAGCCAACTGTTTTGTGTTCTGTGACTGCCTGGGGTGGGGGCGGGGTGTCCACCTGTAGGGGTGTGTGTCGTATTTGGTGTGCTTTATGTTAAACATTGATTTATCTCCATTAGTGGGCAATGCACATGGCATTGTTGCCCCTTCCTTCTAACGGATTGTATTCCAGCACAATGCTTCTCAAACCTGAATGCACACAAATCACCTGGAAATCTTGTTAAAATGCAAATTCTGATTCGGTGTGTCTGGGATGAGGACTGAACTCCCGTAGTGCCAGTGTGCTCTCAGGCGATCCGAACGTTTCTGATGCGCAGCCCACATTTTGGGTAGCAAGGCTGCAGCAGATGGGTGTGTGCTTGAACTTCTATCTGTACATAAACACACATGCGTGTACATGTTTGCATGCACAAAGTCTGGAACAGGCGCGTCATTTATAGAAAGAAAAATCTCAATTAGAGGTTCCTGAAATGCCATCTCATCATAACAGTGCCCCTGATCTTGTGCTATGATGAATTATTTGTATCAAGTCATTGTTTCTGTTCTCTAAAACAGCCATTATTCATAACTTGAAGTTAATGAGTGTATATTGCTCTCCAGGCTCTATTTAAATTGCTTGCACATCTCATTGATTCTGAAAACCAATGTCATTTTATTGCCCTCATTTTGATTATATTTTAGAGGTTTATTGATAATCAAATAAACATGAAAGCAAATACCATAATGGAGTTTCTGGTTACTTACTAAAATGACGAGGTTTTTAAAGAGTCTTTTTTTTTTCCCCCAAGACTCAATTATGGTTTCCTCTGTAGGATATTCCTTTCCTGTCAGTGGAGTGATGGCCGTGAAAGTAGGCTGCTCTGGGAAGATGTATTTAATTTATATGCTTTTGTTTGCCGTAAACTCTTCCAGGATAATGAAGGAATCCACCTATTAAGATTGCCCTCTCTTTCCAGTTTCTTTGATGATTTATTGCCTAAGAGTAGGTTGAACATTTAGATAGGGAAGACTGTTGATTAAAAGGCCAACAGCATAAATAAGGATAATGATATATCAGCTCCCAGTTGTAAAAAACACCTACTTTATATTGTACTTTGAGCTTCTTACTTTACATATATTCATGTTTTTCAAACTTAGATCTGCAAACCTGATTGCATTACTTAAGGATGCTTTAATTTTGCTACTGTTCTGGAAGATGCCCTATAACTACATACTCATGCTTGCATTTAGAAAGGGAAAAAAAAGACTAAACCAGAGCTGCAACTAGGGTAAATAAGGATAGGGAAAATTTGAGGAAGCCCCCACAAAAAAAGAAATTAGGGGAAAAAAAAAAACTCAGTAAGCCAGATGGAGATTGTACTGCAATATTTTTAAAAGAAAAAAGGCAAAAAGTATCATGGTATCAAAATTTTTAAGTAGCGATAGGATCTAACCTTAGTACTTGCACAATTCAGCCAAAACTCACAGTACTCTCAGATCTGCTGCAACTTCGAGTAGTTGAAAAGATGTGAGCTTACGTTCCTAGCTACTGTGACCTTACACAACTGTTCAACCTATTTTCTTACCTGGAAATCGGAGTTATCATGGTACATGCCTGCCTGTTAGGATTTCTGTCGAAATTAAATGAGCTCACATAGGAGAATGACCAAATATGAAGCCTGGTCTATAGCAAGCATCACAGCTCCCCTTCCTCTCTGAGAGATCCCTGAACAAAGCCAGCGTCTTACATTTTACGTGGCGAGCGTTACATTATGAGCCCCTAATCTGTCAATTTCATACTTTTGATTCCACAGAGCAACAAGAAGGCTGAGGTCCTTAACCCCATGATCAATAGTGTATTGTTAGAGGTAAGTGGCCCCAGGAGAGAAGGTATTTCTGAATCAAAGCAAATGTTAGTGCTAGATTTTTTTTCTCTTTTTGGCTTTCTCCCAAGCAGCAAGTGTTACTGCAGCACTTCTAAATCTTAGCAGTAGCAGTGTTTTTGAGTACATTCGTGTGGCTCAACCAGCTGTAAACCCTCTGGTGAAGCAACAATACCTAATTTTCAATAATTTCTCTTTATAAAAAGAAACGCTAAGCTTGCACGTTATTTCTGTCACTGCTTCCTCCAGCCAAGGCAGATTTCTGTTGCCAAGTTGGACACCAGATTTAACACTGTGCTTATTGGCTGCCGTGAGGGATTATTGTTCAATATGATTTTCGTAAAAATGGGCATTTCCTTCCCTTCACAAGAACCTATTGTTCAGCTGTGTCTAAGCTCTGGGTTGGCAAAAAATGAGAGAATGTGTGGCCTCTGCCCGTTCAGGGACAAGGGCACCATCCCCTGTGACTGCTCACTCCACGGCCAGCCTGCACATCGGGACTTTGTAGCACCGGTGATTCTAGCATGAAGCCGCCCCAACACTGGCATGGCTTTGCTAATAACGGTGATATAAGACAGAAGAAAAGAGGCCTGGGAGCTTTCTCCTTTTGGAGCATGGGCACTGTGTTCTACCAGTAGTTGTTGGAGGAAATGTTTACACTATGGGCAAAACATCTGTAGCCATTGGGCACCCCCAGATCCACAAGATGTTCACAAGCTGAGGCTGCGCATGGGCAGTGCTTATCCAGTAGTGTTTGCTTTCTCAAGTGCAGTCAGTGGCAAAACTGGGAAATGACAAGTTGTTCAGAGGGCTGTGTAAATATGTATACCAGTGTATTTGGGGGTCGTACCTTACTATAAGGAAAGCTACCCAGGGATAAACATAACAGTGACAATGCTGAGAGCTAGTCCGTGGTCACGCAGTGCAGTGGAGCCAACCATAAGGGACAGGAGCTGTGGGGACAGGTCCAGAATGACAGATACATATAAGAGGAAACCCTGGCAGTCAGAAGTAAAAAATAAAACAAAAATATCTGATGAATTAGACCATTTACCTCATGAGTCATCACAAACATGAGGGCAAATGTTTATTCCCCTAGTAAAAATTTTCCCATTATAGTTACCTTGAACTTGATTGATTAATTGATTGCCGTACTGGAGACTGAACCCAAGGTCTTCACACTGAGTTACGTCCTTAGCCCTTTTTGTGTGAATGTTTGTTTGTTTGTTTGTTTGTTTTTGAGACAGCGTCTTGCTCAGTTTCTCAAGCTGGCTTTAAACTTGGATCCGCCTGCCTCAACCTCCCAAGTAACTGGGATTACAGGCATGCGTAACACACCCAGCTAACTTATTTTACTGTCCTGGGGGTCAAACTCAGGGCATTGCTCATATAGGCAAAGTGCTCGACCACTGAGCTACCTGCCAAGACCCATCCCAGACTTTAATAGGCTGTCTGTTTAGTACTGCTTAGTAATGTACCACAGTGCCAAAATAGCAATATCATACATACAAACAAGCAAAAGTATCTGCATGCATGTTTAGGTGACCATGTTTAAGGATTTGACCTTGAATAATTTACAATATCTCCAGTTAGCTTTCTGTAGATAGTTCTGTTTATAGAGCTATAGGTTATAACATGACCCCCTGATTCATACCAGGCTTTCATATGGCTTCAGGGCAGGTCATAGGTCACAGGTCACAGGTCACAGGCAGGTCACAGGTCACAGGACATGCACAGATGTGTGTTAAAAGCCCACAGAAATGGTTTGTTTCATTTTGAGTGAATTCTGTTAATGCAGATAATGAAGAGCTAGACATACTGTATCTACAAGAATGTGTTTACATTTGCTATAAGCACCAGCATTACCACAAGTGCATACTGTCCCAATTTGGTAATGTTCCCTCTATTCTGGGAGAATTGTCAAGACTGAACTACAGAAATAATCCCGCTTCTACATTTTTTCCTCTCATAGGGCTGCAATAGCACGACGTACGTCCAGGACGCCTTCCAGCTGCTGCTGCCTGTCCTGCAGGTCTCACACATCCAGACCAGTTGTTTGAAAGCACAGCCATGACCTTGCACGACACCCTGCAAGGTGAAGGACAGGCCACAGTGTGTGTGCGTGCACGGTTAAAGGGGATGTTTTTGATGCAGCTGGCCTGAGACGCCCATTGGAGAACACTACGAGCAGTTTTGCACAGACAGTATTAAGAATGAAGGTTTAAAGGGGATTACCATGCTTTTTGATGTATATGGTTGTTTTTGCAAATAATTGTGTTTTCTTTATGTTAATTTAAACTTATACAGTTTATATGGAAAGTTTCCTTTCATCTAAAATTCATTCACACATATTCATGTGTGTTTTTCCCAGTCAAGCATGCCTATATTTAGAGATTTGGAGGCAGACCCTAGATTTTTTTTTAAATCTTAAATTTCTGCCTTGAAATGTCACATCAATTTTTATACTGAACTTTGTTTTGTTACCTAAATGTCATGGGAAAAATAACACTACTTACAGATCTTTTCTGTTATGGTATAGGAGAAACATAAAGTTATTCATTCTTGCAATAAGCATTTACTGAGCACCTACTGTGCGCTCACAGTAAAGGAACACAGTCTCACCCCAGGTGAGGCAGATACTCTGAAAGACGGTTTACAAGATAATTCTTAAAAGACTTTGAAATACTAATAAATTTTCTAAATCTTAAGACATCAGAGAAGGTAAATTGGTGCTTTTTAAAATGTTCTACCCTTCAATTTTTCAAATTTATTCTATTTTTGTAACCTCCTTGAACTTTTTTAATCCCGAACTTTAAATACAGGGTAAAAATATGCATGAAAAGGGGTACTAAAGAGTATTTAATTTAAAACTGACCTCTTAAGATCATAAGCACACAATGGCATAATTTCAAAGCTTGGAAGTATTTAAATAGAAAATTGAAAGGATCCCAGGACTGTATTTTACAAATCTACTATACTGATCACTTTCACTGGTGGCAAAGGACAGAAAATACTGGCGTGTGGGTGACTGGCTGGTGTGTTGAAGACCTTCCTTGCATGTGGGGAACATCATGATGGACACTTCTGAGTCCCGCACGCTCATCACAGGTGACACTGTGTGATGCTCTTGTCCCACAGCCCCGCTGACATCCCCATCAGCAGTGTCAGAAGAAATCGTGCCCGGTGGCTCTCTCCAAGGCAAATGAAGCTTGTAGTTTTGCAAGGGGTGAACAATCCTTTGTTCACGTTTGCTTCTATTCCCAATAGAATCAACTGCCTTTGTTCCCTACAGACCACATAGGGATGTTTTAGTATCATCCTGCTTCTCATTAGCATTTCAGTTGCCTTTGTTCTGTATTTCATTTGTATATCTCTGAAACAGCCAAACAGAAACATCAGAACAATTTCGTTACAACTTGCAAAAATAAGATTCTCTAAGGAATCAATTAAAGATGTTTCTTTTGTCCTTGTTTTGATTGTCTGAAGTGTTTCTGTTACTAAGTCTAGAGGTGATTAACTGGTGCAAATGCTACACTTTCCTCTTCCTACATGTTAGAATTTTTATGTATAGCACAGAGGAAAGGAATTTGATTTATAATTTCTCACATGATTTTTTTTAGCATCACTGGCTAGAAATGTGAAAGAGACACAAAAACTTTCAAAGGAGCTAGCTTCCCAGACTTAGACTTTAAATCTAACTACACCCAATTTCGTGCACAGGAAATATTTAACATAAAATAAAGTAGACATTTTTTAAAAGAATAAGAGAGGGAATTATTTAAAATAAAGTGGTTAATATTACTGACATTGCATTTACCTTTTAATGACATAATGTCAAAGGTTGCTGAGTGCAGACACAGGCTAAGAAATGATTCCCTGGTCCGTGGTCTGTGAAGTACATTATTAAGGAGAATAATCGCTCAATATTTATCTACCCTCCAGGATTTCTGTCTTTCAATACTAGTTTTCACCATCCCTTTTAAATAATTGCTTCTCTGCTCTACTTTAGAAGCTAGCAAAGCAGAGAATCCATATCTGGACAAATGTCAGTCAGTTCCTGAATGAATGATTTAGCAGGATTACCGTGAAAGTTTTGTATTCCTTCAGTAATCCTTTACATAAATTGGGTTCATTGCACTCTATGCAATTATTCTGAACAAGCATGGCAGCTTTTCTCTTACTTCAAGTGCAAAAAAGTTCTAGTGTAAATAATGAATGTAGTTCTGTGCCTGAGCCTGATTAAATAAAAAAGCACCTAAAACATATTTCAAATTCAAAGTAAAATGCATTCAAGAAAAACTGCTTTGGGGTATTGGAAATGCACAGATCTGCACAGCAAAATTGAGTCCTAAATCTGAAAGCATGAGCCTGAGCTTAAACATTGCATCCCACCGAGAACAGAAATCTCTAGTTGCTCTGGGTCTCCCCCTGGGCTGCACGTCCAACGCAGAGTTGATGGTGCTGTGGCCCGCTGAGGCTGTGGCAGGAGCCAGCGGAGGTGTGCACAGCCTCAGCAACACCACCTAAGGCAGTGACGGCAAACCTTTTAAAGAAGCTTCCAGTGATGACAAACAGCTCACGCGGAACCCGTCCTATAGGTTCGCCACCACTGACCTAAGGGATGTACACCCTCTGCAGACCTCAGAGGGGAAGGCTGGGCAGGCCCAGCCCCCGGGGCTGAGGCTGCTGAAAGAAAGGGCTGAATACTCAGTAGAGCCTTGAATGCATTGATGGAAGTATTTCCTCGTGCTTCAGATGGAGTAACCAGCGACCGGAGGTGCTCGTATCTCCAAAGTCACCTTCTGCACAGGCTGCCCATGCTGAGTTTATGTTAGGAAAAAAGGCAGCTCCGAATCCTAACCATTGCAGAGGCCCAGGGTCAGGGAAGCAATCAGCAAAACTTTGATATAAGCATTGCATTTCTATTCCTTCCTTAAGAAAAATGTGTGTGTGTGCGTGCGCGCGCGCACGCGTGCATACTCTGAACAGATGGGGTTGATGATAATACATAGCTTCAAATGTCATTTAATTTTATAAAAGCAATTATTTTACAGGGTCAAGCTAGTTTTTTTGTATAATGTAAAAATTGCCCTTTGATCTTCCTCTTAAGCGTGTCTTACATTCTCATATTCAGAACCAGGCTTCAACTTGGTTTCTTCAATTACCATGTTTCTAAAGACGCATCACAAGAGATCATACTGAAAATCCATCTTAGAACGGCAATTTTGTCCGGTTTTGTAGTTGATCAGAATTCATAATGCCATAGGAGTGGATTCAGACCAGCCATTCTTCACGTAAAAGAAAACAAATGATGTGGTTAACCATGTGTTTTATTTGTCTGAGTATTTCATCCCTTAGGCAGTTTTATGTTCATTTTCTGTATGTTCACCCGTACGAGATGGTCTGCTGGAATGTCTGCTATTAAACAGTTCTGAAGGCAGATAACATTGTATTCATTTGTTTCCTTAGATCCTGACCATAATGAATTATTCTACCATTTCAACAGTTCGCCTTTAGCGATGATTAAATTATTACAACCCAAACAGTAAAAAGAGTGTATTGATAGGATTTCTGCTATTTCTGGTATCCAAGATCATCATAGTCTGGGACCAGAAACTGATTGTGAAGGGTTAGAATTTTGTGTTGGGATTTAAACTAAATTTACCTTTATCTGGATCAGAGAGGATTTTTCTCTGCATGAGCTGTCAGCCAAAAAGCAATGGGATTATGTCAGCCTGTGGTCGCTGGATTCACCTGACAGGTCTGCCTCTTCTATTAGCCTCAAAGGAATTTCTGTGCTGCAGAAGAATAATATGTGTATTTCTTAAATGCCTTCACTGAGTGTGGAAATTTGGGGTGATTTAGAGATGATCTGTCTCCCTGCCCTGGCTTTCACCACCAGGCTTCTCAGATGCTATTTGGAAGGAAAAAACAGCAGAGAAGCCAAGGCCAGATGGGTGAAACCTTGGCAAAAAGCAAAACTAAGCTTGTGCCTTTGGAGTCCTTGCCAGCTTTATTCTTTTCTGCTCTCAGGAATTTTTTTAAACAGTCATAAGTACCTGGCTTCCAGAATTAGCTTTTCACAATCTGCTCAATTTTCTCTATGTCTTGTTCTCTTTCTCGTTTTCTACACTTATGCTCTCCTTGTTTAACAGAAAACCATCTATCCAGGGGATTTCAATTATAATAATATATTTACTAGGTGCTGGGTTCTGTGCTGCATTTTTTTAAAATTTTTTTTGAGGGGGTGGTTCTGGGAATCGAACTCAGGACCTTGTGCTTGCCAGGCAGGTGCTTATGCCACTGAGCTATATCCCCAGCCCCCCTGCGTGTTTTATATACTGTACAGTCTCCCATTTCACCCCCATGGTCACCTTATAGGTAGATAAGGTTTCAATCTCTGCTGCCCCGATAAGAGCACTGAAGCCCAGAGAGCTTACACAGCTGGTCCAGAGTTACACAGTACAACGGAGCCAGGATTCAAACCTGGGTCAGCCCTGAATGGCATTTTGAACTATTACACAGAGCCTCCCAACAAGAGAAAAATGTAACACATTATTTTTAGAGACATCTGAACCCTGAGATTTATATGCTTAGCTCTCTTGAAGCTGTGAGCTAGATTTGTAGCTGAAAGCTTTGGTTGTCAGCTTTGGTTGTTTCCATGCAACTGAGAACAAACTGGGACTAAAGAGACACAGAATGAAGCCACGAGGGGTTCTTTGGCCCCTGGGTGGTTCTCACCGCAGGCTTCTTTGTCATTTCACAGGTATTTACTGTCAAGCAGCGTCTTGGTCATAGCAGCTCAGAGTCCTGGCCCTGTCTCGCAGGTGCCTTTGATGGCTCTGAAACGGCTCCTTTGTGTCCTCCCTTCCCCTCCCCCTGCTCTGATGCAGGGAAGCCCGTTTGTAAATCAATACCATCCCTGAAAAATCCTGAACTCTACCCACATCCTAGAGCATTTTGTAAAATGTTTTTCCTGCCTTGAAGATTACAGACTTGCCTAGGCAGCCTTTAACTGCATCTTCAATACTGAGTCCTGTGAGGTACTAAATAATGCTTTCTTTTATCTTGAACTTGGTGTCATTCCCTGTTGAGGCCAGGAAACTCTGATGGTGCCGATGATGGCGATGCCTTCTGTAGTGGATGTGCTGTCGAAAGCTCCATACGATGGCATATCTCCTGACTGAGAGCTTAACTGTGTTTCAGACACCTACTATTAGCACTGTACTTCTTCGATCTCATTTAATCCTCGCATCAACCTTATGAGATCACCTCTGTTATTATACCCATTTCACAGAGGAAAATGCAGCCCGGGGAGATAAAGTAATGTGCCTGTGGTCATCCAACTAATAATTAGAAAGCCTGGATTTTACATCCAGACCAAACCCATGGACAAGCAGATACTTGGTCATAAACAGAAAATTTGCAAAAAAAAAAAAAAAAAGCCAGGCATGGTGGTGTACCCCCGTAGTCCCAGCACTCGGAAGGCTGAGGCAGGAGGATTGTTGTGAGTTCAAGACCAGCCTGGGCTACAAAGTGAGCTCAAGGCCAGCCTGAATTGCGTAGTGAGACCCTGTCTCAAAAAGACAAAAAGAAGGAAGAAAGTAAGAAAAGAAAATTTGCTCATTTTCCCGTGGGCTGAATTCTCTTCTGCCCAATTCCTGGGCTCCCCCCTCTCTGTCCTGTGCCCTCAAGCAGAGACAAACTGCTCCCCAGTCTCCCTGGAAGAAGGCTAACTGCATTTTCCCTGCCAATGCCTCTGATCCCAGGAGATGGTGGGGAGCCTACAAGCCCATTCTCATGTTTTATATGTTGAATGATTCACTGTTCCCTGAAAACTGTGGTCACCTTTGCGTCTTTTACAAGGAAGACACCAGAGGAAAATGTGATTTGGGTGGGAAACCTCACTGCTAATAAGTGCTAAAGGACAAGAAAATAAATGGTGAACTGCCAAGCAGAAAAGACTCTGGCCTTTTCTCTGTCAGAAAAATTCATCTGTTCCTATGGAACATCTTAGTTAGGAATACTTTTATCCCAGACATTCTCCCGGCTCCTGCTTCACTCTTTTTGATCTTTGTTCAGAAGCCTTTGGAATGAGGCACCTTCACTGCTTCATGGTTTTTCTCTTTGGGACATATCACTACCTAGCATCCTTCACATCTTTCTCATTTGCTGTCTTACACTAGGAGGTAATTTTCTTGAGAGCAGGGAATTCCATCTTGTTTATCACCATTTTCCCAGCACCCTAAGCTGTGTTTGACACACAGTAGGTGCTCAGTGACTATTTGTAAGATGAACAAATATACCAAAATCTTAGATGTATAATCTGTAAATGCTGAATGAGACTGAAAGCCGCATTGTAGGGTAATTATTCATGGGAAATGGTTAGGTTGTGTAAGAAAATGTTGACTATGGAAGTAAACTGTGTCCATTTGAACAATATCTGGTGTGAACAATATTATATCCACAAATAGATGATATTTAGGGGCTTAGAAATGCATAATTTTTACAACCAATGGAATTTATAATTTTTATTACAAGGAACTCTATGCAAGTTACCTTTTAAAGTAGGATAGAGCTGGACATGGTGGTGCACGCCTGTAATCCCAGCACTCGGGAGGCTGAGGCGGGAGGATCATTGAGAGTTCGAGGCCAACCTGGGCTACAAAATGGGTTCAAGATCAGCAATACCCTGTCTCAAAAAGACCAAAAAAAAAAAAAAAAAAAAGTAGGATAAACTATAGTGAAAACTCAGAACCACACAAATAAGTTAACTGTGGCACATGGTACTATGAAATATTATGCTACCATAAAATAAAGAATAAAAGGAATGAAATAGCTCCCTACTGCTGACTCCAAGATTTATTGCTGATACTTATCTAAAATAACATGTTGACATGCACAAAAATACTATATACATATTTAGTCCAAACTATTAACACAAAAACCTATCAGCAGTGCTACCAGAGGTAGAAGAGGATGTGAAGAACATCAAAATTTGACAGACTAATCAGAAAGGACCCCAGGGTTATTTTTAATATTTACATTTTCTGCACGATAATGTTAATGGATGACTTATATAGCTAAATTTTGAAAAAAGCAAAACAAGAAGCAAAAAGAAATTAATTGTGACAGAGAGATCAGAGGATAAAGGCCTTCCAGAGATGAAAACTGTGCACAAGGGCCAGAAGCATCTAAATGATCTGAATTTCTTGCAAGTGTCTAAGAGAATGTTGATGACTGAACAAATCTCTCCCTGCTTTCCTCAGAAACGCTCAACTGAGTATTCCAAATGCATAATTTGTAAAGACTATGATGATGATGCAAACAGAGAAAGTTGTCATTTCCATTTCATTGGAAAAGTCCTGTAAATTCCTTAGCCAGATAGTCTCTCTAATCTTCCCATTCAACAGCTCAACTGAACAGCTCTGGGGCAGATAATGACTCCAGAGGCAATCTCAGAACTTCTGGAGGGAGGCACCACTCAGATGAATGAGCCTGTGGTTCAGAGTTATTAGTTGGATGCCCAGATGCATATCATATTTGCAAGAAGCAGTTTACAATCTGTTCATCTTGATAAATGCAGCACGAGGGGATTTAAGTCCCTGCATCTGCAATTTCTGTCTCTCCCTCTCCAAATGTATGGGGAAATTGTAGCCACAAATAACGTGTCAGGGTTGAATGAATTGAGGTCTCTGCTCCATTTCACTCAAAGGTTAATCAATGGAGAGCCGAGGAAAGTCCCAGCAGATAGCAAATATGAGTTCTCTTAACTTCCCAGAACCACAATGTGGGCTAATAATTTCCTTGGCAGTGCCCATGCTTTTGCACGCAGGGTAGTGAGGTGTTAAAGCACTGTGGCCATTTTGTGCATTTTTAAATATTTCTTCAATGATTTCTAAAGGGTCAGGACTGCTTGTACGTTTTCTACCAATGTAAAGTTATCTATCGGTGATAGCAGATGACATGTTTCTGGCTGGCTTGATGGTGGTGTGACTGATTATCAAGGAGGTTTTGGTCTGCTCTGCAGCCCCTGATAACATAGTGGGGCCATTCACGTGAGACATGGATGTTCCAAGTCAGTGCCTGCAGCCCACATCTTTCTTTCTTTTAAACCCGCTTGCACTTGGCGAAGAGCATAGAGCGAAAACTCACATTTACTCAAGGCAGGTGATGCACAAAATGACATGCTTGCTTGCTGAGCAGTACCCAGTCTGCCACTCGCCTGGTCATCTCCAGCTGGTTTCGCTGCAAAGGCAGCAGTCAGTCAGTGGCCGCCAGGGCATCAATATCAAGCACGAACATTATCCAACGGTCTGAAATTAGTAGGCTTCAAGGATGAAAGGCTCATCGGCTTTTAAAAGCAGGAATAAAATCCCCGCATATTGCATCCAAATGGTGCCTTTTTGCTTTTTAAGGTAGTCACATTTTTTTCATGCCAGAGCTGAGACTGAAACAAATTGCAAGACAAAGCAAAAGAGAACATTTATTGATTGTCATGAACCTACACTCATCATTTATTTAATCATCTTTTCATCCATATATCCATCCAATCTGTCTGCAAACGTTTGCTGCAACTGTTGTAAATCTCCCGTTTAAAACAAGGTTCAGTTTGAAATTCAGTTTGCACTTTTTTCAGCCAAAATTATCCATTTGAGCAAAGAAATCTATGGCATTTATGCAACCATTGTGCAAGAACCCCTGGCTTCTCCAACCACCACCTGTGTGCCCGACACACAAACTCCTCTGTGGAGCCCGGATGTCACTCCTGCACGCCAGCCTTACTGTCAACTTCCTGCCAGCGCTCCATACCTCAGCATTTGGGGGGCCCACGAATGTATCACCTCTCCCTGTCCTCCTACATCTCTGTCTTAGTTGCTGCAGAGCAGCTCCTCTACTAGAAGCCTGGCTGTCATCCTAAGTTGTGCCTTTTCCTCATCTGCAACACCTAATTGTTTCCCAAGTGCTACCAGTTTCTTCTTCTTTGTGTATCTCCCCCCATCCCGTGTGTCAGTCTGGCTTCTCTTTCTCCTCAAGCTGCATGTGAGTTAGGATACCAGCCTGGGTTCAGTCCGGGTCTCAGTCCCCTTCTGATCCATCCAGTCTTTACGGTGGGAATCCGGTTAGTCCTCTAAACCTTCACCAGCTCATTTCAGCACTCGGAGAAACACTGTCACAAGGCCCTTTGCGCTGTGGACCTTTCCTCTTTCCAGGAACTTTCACCAATTCCTTTCCCAAGACTCAGTGTAGACCCCGCAGAAATCTTTGCAGATTTCCCAGCCACTAACTGCACTCCCTGCCACCTCTTGAGTGCAAACTAACCCTCGCCGCTGCCACCACTCGGTGATTAGAGCCTGTGAGGGACCCGCATGAACTGAAAGCTCCAACAGCGCTGATGCCAGAGACCGATGCAGTCCCCAAACCAGGATAACATCAGTCTTGCAATGGAAACTGTGCTTTATTGGAATTAATCTTCGAATGGATTAAAAAGTTCGGCTATAGCAGAATCCCAGCAAAGCAGTCTCAATATTCTATGATGGGTCAAGAACTGATAATTGGGAAAGAGTGGGAAGAAAACCAAAAGGATTTTCTCGGGATGTTTTTGCTTCACCATTTTAATAAACTTATTTTTCCTTAGTTATATGGCTTGCCAAGCCATTTAGCTTGCCACTGTGCCCTGGCACCCTCTAAGGGGGATTTAAGGAGCAGCTTTTCTCTGGTTGAACAGGGAAGACTGTTCTGGAGCGGCTCCTGATGGTGGTGTCCTTCTCAATGCAATCAGCCCCACTCCCTCCCATATCCCAATACCCCTTGGTGTAATAAATCATTCTTTCAGCTGTGCAGTCGCATTTAAGGTCTGCCTGCTTAATCTTTAATTGGTTAAGCAGTTATAAGCTCAAATTATACCATGTGAAAAAATATTGCAATAGATCACAATGCTGTCAGTTTTCCTCTGCAGAACTCTGACATTCTCAAGTGTAACAAAGCCTGCCTCTCCCTCACACATTAATTACTGCGGTGACCTTGGGAAAGAGAGTCGCAGAGTTATATTATTTGCAAAGAGAGCATGTTTCTGTCTCCTGAATGTCAGGAGCCCAGGCCTGCACACACGATGTGAGTATCTGTGTGTGTGTGTGTGTGTGTGTGTGTGTGTGTGTGTGTGTGTTTTGGAGGACATATTGGCACTGAATTAAGGTCCCTTTCTTTAGGCCACTGACAAAGTGACTTAATATGTGCTCCTTTCACCAATGGCCAAATTATCTTTTAAGGACCCTTTTGCTTTGTCAGATTGTGTCCACTTCCCTGGGACATCCTCCCTCACTTCTGCCTTCTACTTTGATTTAGAGGCTCCTTATCTGGGCCCCCAGTGTGCTCCATTCACTTAGTAAACAATCATTGGATCATTTTATGTTAACACCTGGTGTAGTGGAGGGGATCCTGAGATAGATAAAATTAGTCCCTCCAAGAGTTAAGACCCAGTCTGCCTCTTTCCGGGCTGGGTTGTAATTGTTTAGGTTTCCTGTCTCTGGTATCAGATTGTGACTGGCATATGATAGGCGGATTTTGTTTTTCTGTTGTTTTGTCTTATATTAACAAATGATGGACAAATAGAAGACCTTTACTTCAGCAAAATTTAATAATCAAAAGGAAGCCCAACCAGGGCTTTAGAATGCGATAAATAGCAGTGAAATGTCACTGAAAGTTTTGCTGATAACCTAGGTTGGGACGCTAAGCTGATGGGAAAAACTTCAGACTCAACCATTATGGTGTTGACAGTGGAAAGGAATGGTGGAGTCTTGCGCTGGCTTGTTTGGGCCCAGGCTGGCCACAGTGAATCCCTGGGCGGGGAGGCCTCCTTATACAGCTAATCTCTCTTCTCTCACCTCCCTGCTGCGCCTCCACCCCCACCCATCCTGCCTCTGGAACACAGCCCTTGGGACAGGGATTACTACCTCTGGTGAAATACCTGGCATTAAAACACAGTATTGAGACCCTTTTTGCTCACATTAATCTAGTATGTAAAAAAGCAATGATACTGGATCCTGGAGAATGTTCCTTCTAGTATGAGTCTATTATTTAGACAGCTAAAATAAAAAGGGCACTTTTTATTACTAGTGTATTTGTTTTCACCTTAAATAAAAATTTGTGCATTAAAAACTCCACTGTGGGATAAACATTACACATTGTTGTCTTGTTTTGACATAGTTGAACTTTGTAATGGCACATTGCTTAGAAAGCAAATCTACAGCTGGGGGTGTGGCTCAGTAGTAGAGTGTATGCTAGGTCCTGGGTTCCAGAGAGAGAGAAAGAGAAAGGTGAAAAAAATTCCTACGTTGTCTGTTTGCCCAAATAAAAATGGAATAGAGAGAGCTAGACTTGTGGTACATAGCTGTAATCCCAGTACTTTGGGAGGCCAAAGCAAGAGGATTGCAATTTCAAGCCCAGCTTGTGCAATTTAGCAGCTTAATGGGACCCTCGCTCAAAACCAAAAATAAAAGAGCCTTGAAACTTGGGTCAGGCCCTAGATTCAATTCCCTAAAAAAAAAAAGAAAGAAAGAAAGAAAGAATGACACCTCAATGATTTCCTGTCTCTCTGTAGTAAATTTCGAGTAGAAAAATGTGTCTGGAACCACTAAGGAAAAAGGAAACTTAGCAGGTACTCCAAGCCTACAGCCTTTTCTTGTCATTACTTGGGTGTTTTTGAATTGTAATTAATATTTTTCACTGTAGGAGAGCTTGCAATAGATTAAGAGGATTTCTTTTAAAAAGTCAATTAATACATTGTTTATTGATCCTATTTTATGAGCATTCACACAATAATAACCTGTGTACTCTATGTAATTCTTCTCACAACTACCACACAGCTGGCTTCTTTGAGGCACTTTATTACCCCTGGAGAAACACAGGAATCTTTTGCGGTGTAGGAAATGTGTGGTAGAATTTTGTTTGTATGTAGACTTCCCGAGCATTGTTGGGATAAAGGGGATATGTAATACCAAACGCCCTATTAGAAGTGTTTGTGGAAAACCCGCTGATGAACAATCTTTTGTTCCTAAGAAACAGAAACCACTTCTCCTTGCAAACAGATTCTGGGTTAAGATGCAAGAAAGCAGAGGTTCAGGGACTCGGACTCCCAGGGCCGGGGCAGAGCTCTGCAGGGCCGCCCTGGCCTAAGGTGAGTGAGGTAAGGGATTTGGTCTTCAATGCTGCCAAAAAAGAGAGAAGCAAAAAAAAAAAAAAATCTCGCGCTTATTCAAATCTCAGCTTTTCTGCCTTGAAAGCTGTGTGACCTGAGGCAAGTTACTACCCTCTCTTGGTCTTAGTTTCTTCACCTGTGAAAGGGGTTAATGGTAACAGTCCCTACCTTCTTAACTCCTATTTAAATGATTTAATGAAGATGTGCTAAGTGCTTCAAACTGTACCTGGCATATTATCAGTACTGTTACTGTGAATTTCCTTCCCAACTCCTACCCCAGCCTTGGGCTGTCAAGGGAGTGGCTGCATGAGCTATGGCTTCCCCAAAGCCACTGGAAGCAGCTGGCAGATATGCACGTATCCGTGTGAGGAGAGGAAGTTCCCTCACAAATGCACACAGCTGCGAGGGTCAGACTTAGAAACGGTAAGCAGCCCCTTTCGGAACGCCCTCCCACGCATTTCCCTAGTGCAAACCACTTCCTTCCCAAGCACGACCTTCACATGACAGAATAAACATTTGCAGATAGCCAGAAAGCAG
This sequence comes from Chinchilla lanigera, assembly GCF_000276665.1. Taxonomy (NCBI): domain Eukaryota; kingdom Metazoa; phylum Chordata; class Mammalia; order Rodentia; family Chinchillidae; genus Chinchilla; species Chinchilla lanigera. The sequence goes on along the minus strand of NW_004955443.1, from coordinate 8,306,544 downwards.
CAGGGTCCCATATAGGGACAAAAAAGGATGCCTGTCTGCTGCATGCTAAATCCCAGAAAGGATAGCTGTCAAAGTAAGCCTTTACACTACACAAAGCAAGTTGTCAGGTTGGGGAAAAAAACAAAAATTCTTAACTCACTATTCTCTACTAAATGTTGCAGTTATGGAGTGGAGGAGAGGGAGAAAGAGAAGGAAAGAGGGAAGGAGAAAGAAAGAGAAAGAGAGGGAGGGAACAAGAGAGAGAGAGAGAGAGAGACTGCTTTCTACTAAAATGGGACTAAAAGGAAAAAGCAGGGGCTGGGGATTTAGCTCAGCGGCAAAAGCGCCTGCCTGGCATGCGCAAGGTCGTGAGTTCGGTTCCCGGTACCGGAGAAAAACCAAAAAAAAAAAAAAAAAAGGAAAAAGCAGCAGCCTGCACTACCCTGAGGGAAGGAAACCTTGTCTTTATCCTGAGTTCTGTCACCAGGGAACTCTGTGACGTGACCTTCGCTGAAATCCTCAACCTCTAGGGGCTTCAGTGTCCTCCACTGTAAAGCCAGGGAGCTGAACTAGATGAGTTACCAGATTTCTTAAAGCTCTGACATCCTGTGACTTTATAAAATAAAATAGATGTTAGCCGTTGCATCCAACAGGCAACAAAAAGCAACTGGAGACTTCAGCGGGAGAAGATCTCCGTGTGAGGACGCGGTCAGCAGGTGGCTGTGTCAAAGGGCAGGCTGGAGGAGCAGGCGCAGAACAAAGCGGCTGGCTGGGGCGGGCTGGGGGCGGTGGGTGCGGGGAACAGGAAGACTCACCCTGCCCCTGGAAGAGTAGGCACCAGCCATTTTTAACACCTTCCTGTCACTGCACCCGCAATTCAAGGCCCTGAGAGCATGGACTTGACGTAGCCCAGGTCACATGTCACTCTTTGGCTGGTGGGCAGGCAAGCTTGATTTGCTGCCCCCACCTCAAGACGTTGTTCAGTGGGTGAAAAGTGACTCTATCTGGGGTTCCTCAGAGCAACAGTTTGACAAATACGATAATGATGACTGTGTGACTTTTGCCTGTCTGTCTTTGTGATACCACACTTGACATCATTTTCCTAAGTGAAAATACACAAACTGTTCTCATAGCCCACTTGCGCACTGATGTAACTGGGGTAGAAACAGTGGCCCCAGACAGCCCTCTCTTCACACATAGACATGGACATATGGCATAGGCTCTCGAAGGAAAGACTCCATATGCCCCAAGAGGTCATTGGAGGCGGGGAACTGATTCTATGTTTTGCTTCTCTTTTTTTGTTTTTGTATGTTTTGGCACTGGGGATGGAACCCAGGACCTTGCACATGGTAGGCAGGTGCTCTACCACTGAGCTTCACCACCAGCCTTATATTTTGTTTTAAATCGGTTTCTTTCTTCACACATCTGCTGGGCCAGTAATGACAAACCTTTTAGAGACCAAGTGCCCAAACTGCAACCTAAACCCATTTATTGATCTCAAAGTGCCAACACTGCAATTAAACCTGAATGCTGTGATTTTTGTTTAGAAAAAAGTAACTCACACTTTAATATTTTTTGTCTTCAAAGAAAAACACAACAGAGCTTTCAATGATACAAATTCTTTTATTGAAAGGTAAAAGGTAAAAGTTTGCATGTGGCATGCTTTTGCATAATTAATGTGATCTTTGCTGTTGTTCACATGCTGGTAATTTGTCAAACCTTGGCTGGGGTGACTTGGCTTGTGTACCAACAGAGAGGGCTCTGCATGCTACCTGCAGCACGTGTGGCACAGGTTCACCATCACTATCCTAGGCATCAAGGAAGGGCACCTCACAGAGCTACACAAGCAGTCATTTCTCTCTTTTCCTATGTTTAGAGCCCTATTTTTAACTGGTGGTCAATTCTTTCTCTAAATGATAATCAGGTCAATCCTGATTGGTCTGCTCTAGTCATGTGGCTCCCAGACCACCTGCCATTGGTGCTGAAGAGTGGGTCTCTGACCCAGTTCCAGACGCTCTGGTGAGAGAAGGAACCTGCTGGAAGTGGAGGAGGGGTGTTCAGAGGACATTGTAGTGTAAAGTGTAATGATGTTGCCACCGCGCTACCATTCGATACAATCTCTTCTTGAAACCAGGAGAAGGAAAACCTGAAGACAAAACCCAACAAGCTGAAGGCAACAGAGACAAAAAGGAGGAAAGAACTGAGTGTTTGATAGCATGAGTCTTAAATTAACAAAACCCTAGAGCACCCTATTCAGAATTCCTCACTAGGTGAGATGATAAATCATCTCATCATCTAAGTCATTTTGACTTGAGCCTCCCATTAATAGCTGATAAAAGTATCTTGGCTGATAACCTGCAAAACTGTATTCTTGCAGTAATAGTTATCTCCATAGTAACATAATAGGCTCTGCTAACAGCCTTAACTCTCAGGGTAGAAAAGAACTCATCTGGATGACTTTGTGAAGTTTTCTTATTTCTAAAATAATCTGTTTTCCCGCTGCCTGAGTAGACATGCTACAGTTTTCCTTCACATTGCAGGAGTTTCTAGACTAACTCCTCTGTTTTCACTGAAGTACATAATTCCCAGTACAGAAGTACATAATCCACAGAGGAGTTTTTAAATGTAGCTGTTGGTCATCATGCCTCCAGCTCATCTGATGATGCCTCATTTAGATTTTTTTAAATGTAAGAACTCTCCTCCACTCGTTACCCAAAAATCACCATGCATCAGAACAGCACAAAGAGTTGAGGATGATTAAGAACTATGTACACAGCAGAAAAAGAAGAAGAGAAGTAAAGGAAATAGAGAGACAGAGGAGGAAGAAAATAAACTGTCACAAAATTGAGCCCACATCTTTATTCTATCATGTGTTGGGGGAAAGGAGAGGAATATAGTTGGAAAAGAGTGAGAGACAAAAGTTATCTACTGACAGAGAGATAACGGATTAAGCAGCTCTCATGCGGGCCCAAGCTAGTCCTTAAAGGTGGGTTACTGTATTACTAAAAGAGGAAGCCTGTCCCTCCTCTCTGGTTTCCTGTCTCACTGTGTGATTTCTGTCTCCCAGGTGTTCCCACCGTGATGTTACCCACTATGAAATCTCCACCAGACCTGAACCCATGCCAGCTCCATGCCCTTGAAGTTCTAGAATTGTGATCTAAATAAACCTCTTTCTATCTAAAGTACTCAGCCTCAGGCATTGTGTTATAATAATGGGAAGTGGACTAATAGAAGTAGTACTAATAGAAGAAGTATAGTTTAAAATATATATATGATACACAGAATCATGATGTGAGAACACACATATACAGTACCTGCCATCAAGTTAGCACATCATTGTTGTGCTAGAAGACCCTGCTAGGTAGATCATCAATTCCGTCTTCTTATGAATAACCAGTTGGTGAATTCACCAACTGGTGAATTTACAGCCAACATCTTTCATGACACCACACTAGCTACACGAGCAGAACCAGCATGTTCCCTCCCCTTGGGTGCCTTCCAGTCTAGAGACAGGGACAGACATGAATCTCTAATCACAAAAATAATTGCAAATAATAGGTATTGCAGATGGGGGTGAGAAAGTGTATATTTGGGAGGTTTGATGAGTCTGAGAGGCTGGGAAAGAGCCTGCTCAAAGCCACCTTCTCTAGCAGCTTGTCCTGATTCCTTCGGCCAGAGGTTTTATTGGTCTGTAAATTCTCAGCAGGAAGCCAGCATGCTGTAAACGACACTTGTGTACTCTATTGTGTCTAGGATTTTAACTAGTGGTAGGCATATTCGGCCTCCCCTACCAGCTCCTACACCTACGTGTGCTTCCAACTGTCTGCTAAAGTCTGTTATTTTAATAAATAAGTGAAATTGCCTTCTAAGATCTGCCACAATTTAACAAAGCTTGATGCTTAATTTATGCCCTTTGTAAGCCAAATTCCCACTGATTCCCAAGTAATCTGTCAGAATGTAACAGGTGGTCTGCAGAGAAACAATAATTTGGCTCTTCAGAAATTGTATAATATCCCTGCCTCACAGAGTATGACATCCTAAATACTAGCAAATCCCAGACCTGAGCTGACTCACCTATTAATTAGGAGTACACAGACAAGAAAAAGTAAGACTCATAGAATTCCACTTGCCAAATCCTCAATTCCTGAATTTTACAACTAAAATTTTAGTTTGTGATCTAGGGGGAAAAAACAGGTACCAGAAAAATCTCTGGGCACTGGAGCATTCATTCCTGTTTACGCTGCTTATGTAGGAGAAGAAAACCACCTTTTACTTTTACCCTTCTAGGTTCATGGCTGAGACCTCTACAGCAATCAACAGGAGAAAATATATACTCATTTCTTTAAAAAAGTTTGACATGAGACAAGAGGTTTCAAAAGGAAATGAAGATCCTAAGAAAGGGTGAAACTGAGCCTTTTTAATAATAGGTTTGATGAAGCATAGAGTCATGGCGAAATATGATAGGACATATGTAGTACGTCTCATGGCGGTAAGCTGGGGGGAACCCAGCGAGGCCTGTCTGCTCAGAGTTTTCTATGCCCTGTGTCTTTGGAGAGTGAGGATATTCCTTCCTTCTGCATATAGGGATGAGACCTCTCACATGAGGGTCTTTATAGCAGGACAAGAGGAGACCAAAAATGTTTTATTATCTGCTTCAGCAAAGAAATGTACTCGGGGGAAGATGAGAGTGATCTGACTTCTTCTGTTTTCTTGAATTTGTTCAGCTTAAAATATTCAGTACACCAAAGTGCTGTAACTTGGGATAGCATCTCCAAACCCCAGCACTTAATGTTAAGCCTGACCCTGCAGTTAAACCTGGAAGTCGACTCAGTTAAGCAATCTTACTCATATAATGATATCAGAAAACTAAGTTTCATTTTAACTCTGGGAATATTTTCCAATATTTAAGAGCTGTCCCCTTGTCAATATTTGTGTATTATTGTGATTAACAGCTATAATTATTCTTAACATCACTGATGGTATAGCAATTACAAAAGCCAAAGAAATCAGAGAAAACATTTTGCTATTAAGTTTAAGCACTCAATTATTTCATTAAAATTCATTTTATTTTTGTATCCTTGAATTGTTTTCAAAAACCATCCTAAGGCCAAAAGAAGGCAAGATTTATAAATATAAACAAATGTATAAACAAACAGTCCAGGCCCTCTTAAGTAATTTGCCAAAAAGAAATCATCCATCCATATAGGAAACATCACCCAATCAGCATCACCAATGTGGCCCAATGAGAAAAAGGATTTTTCTGTCTTCATCACTCTTATTCCACAAAATTAAAATCTTGGCACATATAATCTGAGCTGTGTAATGATGGGAAAGGAAGAGGCAATTCTCTTGTTCTCCTGTGGGTTTCCCCAGTTTGTCTTCCACCCTCAGAGTGGCTCTCTGAAAACACTCACTCCCTCGCTCCCGTGGGTCAAACAAACTCTCTCGAATTAGTTCTCATCAAGTAGCTCCCTGTTCCTGCTGTTTTCCTTTTGTGCATTCTCAGCTGGACCCAAACATCCCCCAGCCTTCTTGGTCCCCAAATAAACCTGTAAATATTCTTCAAGAGAGGTCAGTCGAGTTTGCCCAGGGATATTCTGAAGGGTTTTTTTTTTTTTTTCCAAAGCAAGCAGACATTATCCACACAAGACTTTTGTTAAGTATTGCTCAAATCATAATTGATAAAAAATAATAATAATTTTAAATCATTTATTAAAACGGTCTTAGAAGAGCACCACAAATCTGCCTCGGGTTGCTGAAGAGTCCTTTCCCCTCCTCCCACAGCAGAGTCCCCTCGTATATTCCTAAGAGGACAATGCAAGTAGTGATAATAAATTTCTGGGCTTAGGATCAGGAAACCCAGGTCTTCGCCAGCTGGTCTCAAACTTGCAAGGATCCTCCTGCCTCAGCCTCCTGAGTGCTAGGATTACAGGCATGTACCACCACGCCTGGCATGTGGTTTACTTTCTAAATCTGCTAAATGCAAGCCCAAGTGTTCCATAAGATTTCTGTCACTTGTTACATTCAGTAATCCTAGAAGAAAGGCATAAAAGTCGGGGTTTAACCTTCCACTCACCAGACTTCTGTGTAACCCACTGATTGTGGGGCTCTCTCTTGTGCTCCCCTAGTCCCTTTGAACATTCTGTTATGTTACTTGACACTCTTCACTGGAATCAGAGGCTTCGTTCCTACTCTGGCCCCACCACCGACTGCTTTGTTATTTTTGCCAGAAGAGTTGCTGGTACACAGTAGGCACTCATTTGGTGGACGACTTCATCGGCAAGGTTGAGCATCCTGAAATGAGGAGCAAAGTGAGCACATCAACCATCGTGTCCAGTACCATGGCGTGGAAACGACCGTCTGACTGCCCTCTGTTCTCCCTAGGAATCTCTGAGCCCACGGCACTGGGTGAGTCCCCTAAGCCTTGCTCATAAACCTTGACCACAGATGTATCCCGGCACTCAGCTGCAGGTTGGCAGCCTGAGCCATCTGTGGTGGGCCCTGCTATTGCCTCTCCAGGTCTGATCTGCCCTCCACTAACCACCTCCGCTGGCTCCAGTGTGGCTGCCTCACGTGGGCTTGGCTGATGGAGAGGACAGGGGACGACAGCACAGTGGGTGTTTATTCTCTCTCTTCAGGGCAACCACAGGCTGTGCTGTCCCCATCCCAGAGGTCACGGCCCCTGCCACACAGCCCTCCGGCATATTCTCCCTGCATCAGGGTGAGGAATGCATCTGTCTCTCTCTCTCTCTCTCTCTCTCTCTCTCTGGGTTCCTGTCCCTTCAGTTCCTTGCCCACTGCCGCAGTCCCAGGGGGCTGCATTCTCCCTTTCTGTTCCCCCATATCCTGTTTACTATGCCCCACATTGAACTCTGCCTAATTATTCACTTTGAGTATGACATCAGCTTCCTGCGAGGACCCTGACAGATAACCACTCCAGTATTATGAAGAGTAAACAATACAGCCAGTCACCACCAAGCACAGTGAGAGGATATAAGCACTGCTTTCCCAATTCTGCCCTGTTATAACTTTTATACACCCTACAATGGCCGCAGAGCACTTTTGACATAGTAGCTACTTGATAAATCTTGGCCGAGTAACTGAAAAAAGTTTCTATGATACTTCTGAGCACAGTTCTTGATTCTGTATTTGAATCAGTGGAAATCAATGTGCAGTTATCAAGATTACCAGTGAATTTAACTTCTTTGGATTTAAGGAAGTGTCTTATTCCAGTATGGAATGGCGGGGCAGGGGAGAGTTCTGCTTTACAGATCTCATTCTCTCTCTTCTCATGCTGTGACTGAATTGTAGGTCAACTCCGGGATAAACAGTGCTCAGGGATGAGCTGACAGCTCAGGGGCAGTTTAACAGACGCAGAGATTAGTCTAATAGATGAAGAGATTAGTTTACTGATCCTTCCTACATCTTAGAGAAAGTAGTGATTTTAGTTCATGTCTCTGATTCATATGCAATCACTTTTCCAGGGTGACCACTTTTTCCTCCTACACCCAGATAGAAATGTAGTTTAGGGTGAACTGTACCTCCTTGAATCACTCATGCTTATAATGAACAAGCCAAATAGTCAATAAAGCCGTATCATCACTCACCTCGTAATATCGATCTCACTGATGCAGTGAAGAAGGAACCTCTAGTTCTGGTATTGGGGGAAGCACTTCCTTAACCCGAGCGGGCTCTATCATTTAAAAAAGAGAGTTGTGTTAGTGCAAAAAGGATGCAATATCTTCTAATGTAGGAAGTGCAGACAGACAGCCCTGCCCTACATCCAAAAAGGATTTGGCCAGTTTCCATCACTCACTAGATTTCCTGCCTACAACAAACTTTTAACCTACTTCTCCCAACTCTGTCTTTGTCCCTTTCTTTCTTTCCTTTGCCTTCTCAGCTCATTTTCTGGGCACAAGACCCAAATTACAGCCAAGAAGAAGCAATGTACAAAGAAATGGAAAGGCACAATATCACATAGCAAGAAAAGACTCTTAGTTTGGAAACTAACTGCAAACACTTCCTTCTCTCACATTTTGTTGAAATATGTCCCTAAGGAGAATGTTAATAATGTCTTCAATTTCAAGGACTGTTTTGCCAAGAAGAAAAAATTTAAATTAGGTGTATTCTAATCTGTCTCTGCTTTTAACTATGTGACTCTATAAAATTATTTATTCACCTAATGTTATCATCACCCAACTTCAAAGCAGGAGAAAAAACTTCACGTCCTGCATAATGGCATCTCTTTCACTGTCCTAAGATCTGAGGTCCTGCTTTTCTAGCTTTTATATTGGGATGAGTCCTACATAATATATGTGAGTTTTATTTTGTAGAAATCTCTCTGATGCAAAGCCCAGAACATAAATGGAAAGAAGGTGACAACGATTTGAAGATAAGCTTGGGTAGATGCTTCCTAAGAAATCAACAGAGAAGATTTAAGTCATTCAAAAACATGCTGCTTCTTGTCTGTTACCCAAATAGGAATACTGTAGAACTTTCAGAAAATCTTTGTTTTAATCAGAATTTTTCTTTTAATAGGGAAAATTTTGAGATTTAACTTTCTGAATAATGAATATATCTATATCTATATCTATATCTATATCTATATCTATATCTATATAACTGAACCCAGGATCTTCACACTGAGCTACATCCCCAGCCCTTTTTATTTTTATTTTGAAAAAGGATCTCACGAAGTTACTAAACTGCCCAGGCTGAGCTTGAATTTGTAATCCTCCTGCCTCAGCCTCCCAGAGTGCAAAGATTATAGGTATGTGCAACCATGACTAGCTATGTCTGTGGATCTTTAATTTGCATTTCCACCAGAATGTAGGCTCCAGGGAAAAAGACCTCCACATGTTAGGTTCATCACTGTGCCTCCTCTACCCAGAAGGCCAATATTATTGGTACAAAATAGGTACCAAAAACATTGTGTTTGAAAGAAGTTATTCTAGATAAGCCTAAAAAAATCTTTCAAATGTTTAAGAGCTCTTCATATTTCCTTTTCTGTAAAGCAGTCTGTGCTCATCCTTTACCCATTCGGCTGCTGGATTGTTATGTTTTGTTTATCAGTTATTAGAAGCTCCTTTTGTACTGGACACTTAGCTGCTTATTTTCAATAAGTTGCGAATATTTTTTCTCCATTAGTTGTATCTCTGTTTTTTAACCTTAGCTTGTGATGGATTTTATTGTGTACATTTTTGTTACATACTCAAATTTATCAGTCTTTTGTATGAATTTTGTGTCCTGATTAGAAAGACTTTGCAGTTAGGAATGAATTCAGTCATAAGTTCTTCATTTTATGGCTTTACATTTGCATTAAAATTATTGATCTTCTTGAAATTTCCCCCAATGTTAGTGCAAGCTCTGGACTAAGTTCATGTTCTGTCTTGGTCATTCAGTGGCCTCAATACCATCCACTTCGTAACCTTCCATTTTCTTGTGCCATTTTTACCTATGCTGAAGTCCTGAACTTTCTAATTTTTCATCTGATATATTTATTTAATCAAGTACCAGGGCCATGATGGAATGGATACTCATCATCTTTATTCTGCTATTTTGGTTTTCCCCTGGCTATTGTTAACAGTCTCTTTGTTATAGAATTATTAAATGAACTTGTTTATTTCAAAAATATTACACTTACTGATTTGGGAAGAACTGGCAATCTTACATACTCATCGTCTTATTGAAAAACATGCTATACCTTTCCTTTTGCTCAAGTTATTTTTATTTCCTTCGAGAATGTTTTTCTGAAGTTTTCTTCAGAAAGATCTTGTACATGTCTTAGATCGTTTATCTCTTTATAGTTGTTTTAAATACAATATATCTTCTAAGTTGTTGCTTAAACATAGAAATCCTATTGAATTTTAATAGTAATTTGGTCAAAAAACTAAAACTTCCATTCCAGCTATTCCTCTTCTAGGTATCTTCCCAAAATTGTTAAAGACACCATATCACAGTGATCCATGCATACTGTTGTTCATAGCAGCACAGTTCATCATAGCTAAGTCTTGAAGAGGAATATGTCCATCAACACACAAACTGATAAAGAAAAGATGGTACTTATACACAGTGGAGTGCTACTCTGCCATAAAGAAGGATAAACTTGAGTCATTTATAGGAAAACAAATGCATTTTGAGACCATGATGTTAAGTGAAGTAAATCAGGCATGCAAGCTTAAATAGTGCATGGTTTCTCTTATATGAAAAACTTACTATATAAATATGGTACAAAATAAAAGACAGATAATGGAACAAGAGAGATAAAAAATTATTGTAGTCCAGCACAATGTATCTAAAAGTGTAGCTTGACTTAGTACAATTTTCATGTGTTTTATATATTTTTTGGACTATTTGGTTTTTGGTATATATATATATATATATATATAATAACTAACTTTATAAGGTCTCATATATAAGTGAATCTGATGCTGGCAAAATAAAAGGGTTGGAGGGACAGGAAAAAGAATTGAAATGTGTTCTGTACATGTACTAATTCCCTGTGGTGAATGTAGTCATGACGTACTACAGACATGTACTAATAAAAGTCAAATGAATAAGTAAAATAATACTCCTTTTCCTTCTGTCCTTTGTTAAATTTGTATTTTTCATGATTTTTAGTGAATTTTCTTAGATTTTCCAGGAACACAACTTCCAGTGATTTCTCCTATTCTTTCAAACTTCAGGACCTCGTATTTCTGTGTTTTATTTAACTGTGTTGATAATGATAGAGTGGCAACAGTGGACAGTCCCACAAATTTCTGGCTTTAGCGAGACATGCTTCTAGTATTTCCACATTAAATGCATTTCTGGAGTTTCTGCTCATTCACTTGAGACAGATAGATTTTATAATCTTAAGGATGTGTCTACATATCTCATTTTTATTTTTGAGACAGGAACTTGCCATGTTCTTCAGGCTGGTCTTGAACTGACTATATAGCCTAGGCTGACCTCAAGCTCATAGCAATCTTCCTGCCTCAGTCCCATGATTGCTGGGACTACAGTGTGCACCACTATGGCTGGCATTATTATAAGTTTTAAGATATTTTTTCAAATGAAATTTTTAGTATCTAGTTAAAGAAACAATATTTCCTCCTAAATCTGCAAATCTGATAAAGTGACATTAATAGATTTCCTACTGACAAACTGAGCTCAGAGACAGAGCTTTCAGATGAGGATGCAGACCTGCCAACATCTTGATTTCAGCCTGGGGATACCCTGAGCTAGGCCAGCCCGGCCAAGCCATGCCCAGACTTAGAACCTCTAGAAATTGAGATGGTAAATATGTGGTGTTTACTACCCACCAATAAAAAACTAGTATAGTGATCAACTGAACTTTAGCCTGAAAATCACCAGAGGTAGTGATTTAAAACCCATGTTCTTGAGTTCAACTCCAGATATATTGAATTAGAATCTGCCTTCATAAAAGCCCAGGAGCCTGAATTTTATACACTTCCATGTTTATTTTGATGTATATGAGAGCTTTAGAGTGAATTTACTGTGCAAATAATTGTTCATACAATCTTTGACAAAGCATCTTATACCTTCCAGAATTTGAGATTTAGAGATTATTCTTTCTAAAGGTTATAATATCAAAGAAGGACTATTCATAAAACTAAATAATTATCAAAGAAAATTAACAGAGTTCTTTTGGTTGGAAATCAAACTGCTCATCATTTGCTTATTCACTCAGTTTGCTGATGTTTTACAGCATAGTATAACTGTAATTTACTATAGGAAGCTATTACCTGTCAAAATGATGGCTGATCTGAAGAAATTCCCCAGTGGTGCATTATCCTTGGTTTCTGCTAGTATCCAAAGTCATGTAACTTATATGCTAATAGCAACACTTCTAAAAATTGATAAAAAGCCAAAAAAGATAGGATATATGTCATTTTAATACTTCCTTCAGAATAGCTAAAAAAAGGGAATTTTTTTCCCTCATGCTACACTGGAAAATAGAGTTTCTTTCAAATATTATTAATTCATCAACCCTAGTTAAGGCAATAGAAGCAGTCAAAAATATTTGAGAACTTCACAGATGTCTTTTCATGAATTTGTCAAATATCTGAACCATTTTTTTGGACATTTTTCAGGAACCTTAGAAGAGCCTAAAAAATTAAAAAGAACCATAGTGTGAATTTTGACCTGGCTGAATCTAGCAAACAAAATGGATTTCTAGCAGTAGGAACTTTGATTAGAATAAAATTCCGTGAGTGATGTTCTTGAATAAAGCCCTATCACACTGTTCATGACAATGCCCAGGTTGTCCTGTGATGCTGCTTCTTTATTTCTTTGTTTTTTAAAAGAGTTTTATCACCTCTCAAAGGTGTTTTATATCTATGACATCCGCTATCTAACCTCAATTCATCTTTTCAAAGTAATTTTGGATTCCCACAGCATAATGGAAACTTGCAAGGTGTTTCTGTCACTGCTCCTGGTGGCTTCTCTGTCAAAGACAAGGAACATCTTCCCCCACAAGGGCACATCTAACCTCTCCTTTGCAGCCTTTTTCAGCTAGTGCCTCATTTTTCTCAATAAAAGGGCACAGGTTCAAGCAGAATAAGGAGATAACCCTCGAGTACAAACCAGAACTTTTACAGTAAAGAAAATAGGATCAAGCCAGGCACGGTGGCACACACATACAATCCCAGTACTGGCAGGGTTTGAGACAGGAGTTCAAGTTCAAATTCAAGTCCTGCTTGGGCAACCTAGCAAGACTCTGTCTCAAAATAAAAAATAAAAAAGTGTTAGAAATGTAGCTCAATGAGAAAGTCTGAGATTCAACCCCAGGCCAGGGTCAGGGGGACAAGGATGAGGACAAGGAGAGGAAGAGGAAGGAAAAGAAAAAGAAGAAGGAGAAAAGGAAGAAGAGAGGAGAGAAAAGAAAAAGGAAAAAGAAAAGAATATTGTTGTCTGAAAGCGATTAACCTCAGAGCTTACCCACACCAAGTTGCTTTCAAAAATTATTCCCACATCAAAGCCCACTAAACGTTAAAGGTGCTATGTTAAGTGAGCCAGTCAAAGCTACCCCTACAATGAGGAAGAAGATCTCAAGCTATCTGGCTAGGAAATGTAAACAACCTTACCAAGGATCCAAGGAACCCTTGGCTGTTGCTATGATTTTATATTTAGATGTCCCCCCAAAGCTTCATGCACCAATACATGGGGCTCTGAGGAGGCGACTGTCTCATGTGTGTGATAGTCATCACTGGATTGTCCCACTGATGGGTTTATGGCTGGGTGCGATGTTGGGAAACGAAGCCTGGTGGGAAGAGATGAGTCACGGTGTGGCCTGGAACTATATATGTGTATCACTCCTCCTCCCTTGAAGCTCCTCTGATTCCTGCCTGCTATGCCAGGAGCTGATTCTCTTCTGCCATGCTTCCCTACCTTGGAGACAGCTGATCAGGGACTAAAACCTCTACAACTTGTGAGAAAGCTCTCCTCCTTTAACTTGTGGATATTTTGTCCCAGGAAGGAGAAAGTAACAAAGATGGCTATGATCTGACTTCCAACATGGCTCTGTGTGACAGAGCACACGAGTGTGCTGTTTATGTGTTTTGGTCTGTATGTCTTTCAACCATGTCCTTCCTTGTGAATAAATACATTGGCCTTTAGGTTTCTTAAGCCTACTTGTGTGAGATGGGTTGTACAATGGATTCTTCTCCACACACTGCCATCACAGAAGCCTGAGCCTAATGGCCTAGAAGAAAGGCACTGGGCCAGGTAAATTCCCCATTCTGAGCCATCCTGGACAGGCTTAGCCTTGCCCATACATTCTATTTAGAGGGACAGTGGGGGCTGCCATCATCTGCACTACCCAAATCATTTCCCTCTGGGTTTGTTTGTGGTACTGGGAATTGAATCCAGGGTCTTCACACTGAACTACAGTCTCCCTAAGTCACCAAGTTACCCAGGCTGGGCTCAAACTTGTGATTCTCCTGTCTCAGCCTCCCAGAGTTCTGGGATTCTAGGCATGCAACAGCATACCCAGCCTTCTTGTGGCTTTGGTCCAGCTACAGTGGTTGCCTTGAAGCTAAAAGAAGGAAAATAAAGGTAGAGGTCAAATAAGATGTCAAAGGTGTACTTTATAAGTATATTTCAATGAACTCTGAAAAATGGAAAGCACTACCTAGACAAAAAAAGAATCTTTTTACCAGCTTTTGTTTCAGCCCTCTCCAGGGTTCTGCTCAGAAGCTAGTAGGACTCACGCAGGTGTTGGGCAGGGCAGGGCTACAGAGAGCAAGCTTTGGGAATGAAGCCCTCGGTTCTTCCTCCCTTCCTTCCTACTTGGGAAGAGTTAGCCACCACGATTCTCCACAGAGATAGCGGCAATAAACATCTGAATTGTCACCCATAATGTATTTGGTTTCCTCCAAAGAGCTCCTCCCAAAACTAAAGGAAATTTAGTTAATCTTCACTGATTACTGTAGACAAGACAGCTGGAAATCTTCAGACAGTTTGGTGATTCTTAAGTCAGTTGTCTAAGCTGGCTTCAAAAACCTTCCAGTCTTAATTTTCTCTTATTGTGGTAGGACTGCAGAGCTTCATTGTCGCTCTACATCATTCTGACCTTTCATCGCATAAAAACATTGGCACTTTGTGCGAGCCCAAAATAGCTAAGTAGCCTTTTAGAACTAACAGAACCAATTATGGAAGTTGAAATAGATTTCCATTATTCAAGGTGCCAACTCCCTACCATGTTCAAAGCCCATCTGTTATTATTTACAGTGATCCTGAAAGTACTCCTCTGCTCCAAGTCGGGACAATCTGAAAATCAAATGCAGATGGAAAATAAGTGACTGCAAAATTATGGAGAATTATCAAAAGGAAAGAAAAGGAAACTCCTTGAACTGACAGTTGTCAATACTCCAAGCCATTGACTTGGTCTCCAGTTACTTCATGCTTAAGGAAATGAAACTGTTGAAGCACTTGACCACTTCCTCCTCATTATTTCAGATGCCCATTATCAAACCTTATAATTTAGTGGGAGGGGTTCTTGCAAGGTGTTTGTAAGACAGCAGCTGCTGCCCTTTCAGCCTTCAATAGAAAGGTATCTTTATTGAGTTTATATTTACTGGAGACCCACTAGGACCCTGTACATATGCACCCTGCTGCAAGGTGGGGGCCAGCAGTCAATATCATCAGATATTTGACCTCGAGTTGCCAACTGGCTCGCGGGAGAGACATCTAACACTAACACAAAAATACAAAGTAGCATCATTGGCAAATACTGCAAAGTGATTTATGGTGTTTTAAGGATGTGTGATCAGGTCTCACACTACTTCCCTGAGGAAGTTGAGTTAGGTCTACATGGTGAGGGAAGGGTTAGAATTCGCCAAAGTCAGGGTGGGAGGAGGGGCGGTAGGCTGGGGCAGGCCAGGCAGGTGGGACAGTTTAGGCACAGATGAAGGAGATGTTTAGATGGAGATTTTTGTCATCACTTCCTCCAGACGTGGTATAAATGGCTGTCACATAAAGGTATTCAATGAATGAGTAGAATAAATCACACCCTGCCTGTAGAGTCTTCACACTTGTGAATTTCTTCCTGCAAACAGAATCATCCTCTGCATTTTGATCAATTCTGTAACCAAGCAGATGGCTGTAACCTTTCCTGTTTTATGAACCCAAACGTGTATTTTAAGAGCCATAAATATTATAGTTAGGCAAGTAAAAATTAAATTTTCATGTTATCTTGCTTGGTTGCAAAACATCTGGCACCAGTAATGGATCTTCTCTTCTTTAGGAAATTGAAACCTGCTTATGCTTTATTGTACTGGCCATAAACATGTTGCAAATTATAATTTTACATTGCCATTAGTTTTATTTTAGGGTAATATAAATTGGGTCAGCCACTTACTTTTGGCATTTACTCATTCTCTTTCACAATAAAATTCAGTTTTTCTTGCTCCATGTTCTCTTAGAATCTACCACATCAACTGCAAAAAAACATTTCAGCCAGCACCGAAATGTTTCTTTGTGGATGACTCACACTGTCACACAAGCTGCTACAACTTTATATAGAGAAAACACTTCCTCTCACTTCCCAGTGTTCAGTGCAAAACGCAAGGAGAGTTTTGATCTGCGGCTTGAGCCAGTAGTTCTCCAGTTCACCACTGCTGTTAAGTGGTGTGCTAGAAACTACGTCAGGCCAGGTGTGGTGGTGCGCACTGACCACCCCAGCTATTTGGGAGGCTGAGGCAGGAGAACCGAAAGTAGGAATCCAGCCTAGGCTACTTAGTGACTGAGCAAGATTCTGTCTCAAAATACAAAATTATAAAAGATATAGCTCAGTACAAAGGTCCTGGGTCCAATCCCTACAGTAGTACTGAAAACAAAGCACTGCATCAGTTGGACAGAACTGAATTTGAATCCTGAATATAAACCAGCTAACCAGTTGCTTAAACTTTCCTAGCCTCAGTTTTCTCATCAGAAAAAAAGTAAAGTCCTTGTGAAATCAGACCAAGCATATATGTGAAAGCACAGAGCATATGGAAGGTGCTTGGTGGATATTCCATCCCTTCTCCTCAGGCAGCCAGAAGTAGAATGTCCTTACTTACATTGGGCTCCTGCAAAGGCAGGGGCTGTGCCTGAAGTATGTGCCACTCTACAGTACTTACTGCCAATGCTTAAGATAATGGCTGACCCATAGTGAGTGTTCCATAAAAGTTTAGTTGAATATTTAAAGGTGAAGAATTTCAAGTTTTAAAGACTTTGCCCTTTTATGGAAAACAATCCTCCATGCAACAAGAACTCAGAAAAAGTCAGGTGTAGCTATTCTGTTTGCAGACAATGGAAACTTCAAACTGACAACAATCAAAAGAGATAAAGAAGGTCACTACATACTTGTCAGGGGAAAACTGCAAGAGGATGAGATAACAATCATAAACATGTAT
>NW_004955443.1:8287556-8288477 GCF_000276665.1 Chinchilla lanigera | reverse complement strand
TTTACAAGAAATTCAGAGAAGATTTAATACCAACACTCCTCAAACTCTTCAATGAAATTGAAAAGGAAGCAATTCTCCCGAACTCATTTCTGGAGGCAAGCATCATATTGATACCAAAACCAGAGAAAGACCCAACCGAGAAAGAGAACTACAGACCAATCTCCCTAATGAATATAGATGCAAAGGTACTCGATAAAATACTAGCAATTTGAATGCAGCAAATCATCAAGAAAAATCATACATCACGACCAAGTAGGATTCATTCCAGGAATGTGGGGTTGGTTCAATATTTGGAAATCTATAAATGTTATATGCCATATCAATGGAACCAAAGACAAAAACCACATGATCATCTCAAAAGATGCAGAAAAAGCTTTCGACAAAGTCCAACACATATTCATGATAAAAACTCTACAGAAAATAGGAATAGATGGTCTTTACCTCAATCTGATCAAAGCCATCTATGACAATTCAACAGCCAACATCATTCTCAATGGACAAAAACTGAAAGCTTTTACTTTAAAATCAGGAATAAGACAAGGATGTCTGCTGTCACCACTCCTGTTCAATTAGCCAGAGCAATTAGACAAGAGAGAGAAATAAAAGGAATAAGGATAGGAAAGGGAGACGTAAAACTATCACTATTTGCAGATGATATGATACTTTACATGGAAGACCCCAAAAACTCCACAAAAGACTCCTTGAATTAATCAACAAATTCAGCAGTGTAGCTGGATATAAAGTCAACACCCAAAAATTGATAGCATTCCTATACAGCAAACAGCAAACAGACTGAGAGAGAATTTAAGGAAACCATATCTTTCACAATAACACCCAAGAAATTGAAATATTTAGGAATCCATCTAACAAAAGAAGTCAAAGATCTCTTCACTGAAAACTACAGTACTCTGAAAAAAGAGA
>NW_004955443.1:8253190-8286424 GCF_000276665.1 Chinchilla lanigera | reverse complement strand
GCTATTCCCCTTCTGGGTATTTTCCCAGAAGATCTAAAAATACCATATCACAGCGATATATGTGCACCCATGTTCATAGTAGCACAATTTGTAATTGCTAAACTGTGGAAGCAATCCATATGTCCATCCACCAAGGATTGGATAAAAAAATTGTGGCACTTTTATATAATAGAATTTTACTCAGCTATAAAGATAAACTCGAGGCTTTACAAGTAAATGATCACAACTAAAGAACATACTCATAAGTGAAATAAACCAGACCTCCATGTGTAAGCAACATATTGTCTCACTAGTGTAAGACCTGAAAGAGTGAATAAAAATTAGGAAGTATGACAAACTTTGTGAAACAAAAGGAAAATGCTCAAAAGTAAAGAGCAACTGGGGTGAGGGAAAAGAGAAAAAAAAGAAGAGGAAACTATGTATGTATGTATATACAGGATAGCTAACACAGTTGTACTACTGACTTTTATCATTTTACTGAAAGGAACCGTTACTGAGTAATTATTTGATCAATCTTGCATGTCTATATTTGTTTCCCTGAGAAATCACTTTGAAGATATCAATATGTAACACAACAACCATTGTTAATTTCCTACCACTTTGTCTGTAACTCTGTATTGCTTGTATAGTTCTCATGCTATTTTGTAAATAGATGTCTGTTTGTTAATATGTTTTCCTTCTTTTTTTTTTAAATTAATTTTTTTAAAAAGGGTTTCTAGTGTGTGCACCCAATGCTTTAGCATTAGATGCTAGTCCACTCCTCCAGTCCCTCAGGTTGGTTTCTCAAGGTGATCAACCTACCAAGCGCTGTTTCTGGAGACACATTTCAAGGTAACTTTTATATAGTTCTCCAGATCTCTTCTCTAAGATGATCAGTGTTCTTCGTTATTCTTTGATATACTTAGCAATTCTACAAAATGTGCTATAGGTTCTTCAACAAAGTAGAATTACACTCCCTCTAATTACTCTTCATCTTTTCATTTGTTGTCCCCTTTTGCAGTCCTTAAGATTCATTTCTTTCTCAGCTGCTCTTCCTCCCCTCTATACTCATTTCCTGTTAGAGTTTGTGAGGTTTCATGAGCTTTAATCATGCATGAACTGCATGCCAGCTATTATGCTAAAGACAAAGGCACAAAAATGAATGAGAGTAAATTGAATGAATAAGATGTTATGTAGATTAATGCCAAGACAGGCAACCAAGTCATCATGTTCGTAGGCAAGGAGAAAGTATTAGAGATATATAAAAGGTTGGGATTTGATTCTGTCTGACATCTCCTACAGAGGTGAGATTCATTCATTCCACCAATGTTCTCTGGGCCCCTAGCATGTACCAGGCACTGTCCAAGTCAGCATCCCGGTGATCTCTCCTTTCTCTCTTGTGGGATAAATAAACTTCTTTCGGAGAAAGTGAGCCTATCTATACCTCTGTGTATATGTGTGTAACAACACTGACTTTGTAATGCATGAACAACTGGGGACATTCTGGAACAAGTGTCAACTAGAATTGACAACCGGCTCTGTGAATGTAACACACAATCTCTGCTCCTATGAAAGACATTTTTTTCTCATGTTACTGCATTTCCAGACAAGCACACTGGCACATTTTCCCCTTACATTCTTACTGCTGCCTATAATCCATCATTACAAAGAGCAGCCTTAGAAACAGCACTCAAGGGAGACATTATTTCCTTTCCATTTCTCTCTCAGAAGGAGCAACTCAGGATGGGGAGGTGGGGAACTTGGATTTAGGTTAAAGGAATATAAATAAGAAAAGAATCTGTTTCTTTCCCTTGTTAAGATGCTAAGCCTCAAAAGGATCCTTGGTTTTAAAAAAGGCCATCACCCCTTGGCCTGCACTGAACGTTAATGTTATATACCTGGTAATAAAGCCAGAGGATTTTTAGTGAGAGCTATTAAAGGGAAAGGATGACTGAGACAAGTTTCTTGGGTGAATGGAAATCTCAGGCTCATAAATACACCCTGTACGGTTAGTCTTGTGGTTAGGTAGGACTTAAAATTTGTGATTCCCCTGATTATATGGGTTGACAGGGGAACTATTGACTTTCTCAAATAAGACTGCAGTGCTCAAAACTATGACCTGAAAATAGAAATAACCAGGATTCCTAAGGCAACCAAAAAACCCAGCAGAACTGGGTTAAACCACTCCTGGTGTGTGGGCATGCGTTTTAGGTAAGAGAGAAAAACAGGGGGAACACCATTTCCTGCTTTTAAAAATGAATGTTTCCATTTAAATTATCTTTGTGGCCTTTATTTTATTAACTGAACACAATTTTCATTGACCACACAGAATTTCCATCAAGTTACCCCACATGTAACTGGAGTCAAATGATTATATTGCAAGTGTTTATTATTAGTCATAGCTTGATAATTTGCTAAAACTGAGTGGAAAGTCTGTTGCTGTTTTTTTTAATTGAGCTCTTTAGCTGCACACAGTCTAATTTTTCTCTAGGCTAAGGGTCTGAGTTCCAGCTTGTTTCAACAGCTAACAAAACCCTCAGGGACCTGGTCCCCAGGGAAATGCTGGGCACATCTCTAGATGGCTTCAGAGGCAGCTGCAGTGGGGGACAGAGAGTTGTCTGCCTTCCTCTCATTTCTGAAAAGTGTTTACACACCAGACTCGAAGCTTCCTTTTTTTAACTTCTTGCAAAGTACAAAGGGGCCTCTTCACAGGCAGTGGACAAAGAGCGTCAGCAATGTTACTCTGAATTCTGTGGCTTTCTGACAGTCAAGGACATTATTTCTGTTTGGTGAAGGAGAGGACTCTTTCCATGTCACACTTTCCCTGTCCTTCTTTTTAATGTGACTTGACAGTATGGACTCAAAGGGAGGCTGCACAATTAGAAGGAAATGGAACCACAGCATCTGTGCTAACAGCCCCCTTAGCTGCTCTAATTAGGATCCCCTTATTCCGTTGCTGTTTCTCCGGAGAGGACAGGGGGCTTTTTAATTGGGGCTATTAGAAGTTCTTTTTGCACAATGACACCCTCTGTGAAGTGAAGATGCCAGCAAAAGCCATGCCCACTCTGCAATTACTTCTTGCAATTCTGAGCAATAATGGTATCTTGTCTCATTTAAAAATAAATCTGAGGCGCATTTCTTATTGCACTCTCTCCTCTGCCTACTCACAGGAGTTTCTTCGTGCCAATTAAGCAAACTTTTCATTACTTAAGGAGGTTAGTTTGGATCGCAACTGCCCCCTGATAATAAGACATATTAGGCCAGATTTCATTTGCTCACGGCTCCTTTATTCCAGATACAAGGCCCATTCAGACGAGCTCAGCTCTCAGATCCTGAATTTACTTTGTAGTGAACTGGTGCAGCTTTGGAATTTCCTGAACCGTTTCTGTTTGCAGGCCACAGGACTCACCTGGAATGACCCGCACATTCAAAGCTCTCAGCTTCTCAGAATCGCTTCCTCTTAAGAGAGCAGATGTAGTTGTGTATTTATGATCTATTCCAAGAAAAGAAATTAAACACTTAGCTGATAAACAAGCACACTTTTAACATGTATTTCCTATGTTGGTCCAAAGGATTACCAAGAAGAATGGGCTATTCATAACAAGGCCTGGGTAACAAGATACCGAGAGCTTTTCCCTAGTCTATAAAAAAATACAAATTCTTTTGAAACCAGTAGCTTCTCTGCTACTGTAAATGCCATTATGTCATATTCTATAATGAAAAGCATCGACCCTTACATACAAAATTATATTTATTTGAGGTATAAAATATGTAACTTACAATTAATGATTAATTATCTTTAATATCATAAATGGTATAGCATTTGTCATTACTTTATAGTTTGGACTTGCAAGAAAAGTTTTGGAGAGCAACTAAGTCTGTCCTATGGGTAGAAGTTAGTAAGAACCTAACGCAACTTCTTACTATTGGTCACTATTTTTTCTGCCTCACTTATATGTCTTTTCTAAACATGGTCATATGAAAAATAAGTCGAGACTCATAACTACGTACTATTTGCAAAAAATTGTATTTAATACAAACTTCAAAACTAGAAAGATACCAAGTCTTAGTTTGACATTTCACTAACTTGGACAGAATATTTAACTTCTTTGAGTTTCAGGAGGTTTTTTTCAATCTAAAACATGAAAATAATAGCGTACATTCTCTTTACATTCTTTCAGAATCTAGGGAAAAAGCTCTGAAAATGGTTATTGTACAAATATACAGTGTCATTGAGTTTATTAACCCATGTGATTAAGGGCCTTATTATTAAGGTATCTTTATCCAAAAAATAAAGATGAAGGTATCAAAGGTAACACATAATATGATTATCTATTTCTGTTCTCAGGCCAGCTTCTCAACCAGCTGGTCATGCTGAATAACACCCATAATCCAGCTAGTCAGGAGGCTGAGGTAACATGATCAGTCACAAGTTCGAAGCCAGTCTTGGCAACTTAGCGAGACTCTGTCTCAAAATAAATAAAAATAGCTCAGTGGTAGAGCACTTGCCTAGCATATATGAGGCCCTGGGTTCAATCCTCAGAATTACATTTTTAAAAACCTATAACTTAGCCAAAAGAATTAATGGCACCCTTGCTTAAATCCAGAGGCAAGCACTTGTTCTTCTATTGAAATGACTGACATGGCCTTACCTGGTTCCCCTTACCTGGTGAAGAACATAAGAGCTTTGGGAAATAACCACCCCAGTACTGCACCAGACACTTAAATGTTAAACCTCTTAAGTAATCTCCTTACTTCAACCCTCTCCTCAGCCCTGTGTGAGTAGCCTTGTTCATCAGGGGAGTAAAGGCACACTTAGACATGGCAAGTAACTCGCTCAAAGTTACATAGCTAGGAAGGGTAACACTAAGACTCTAATGTAAGTCCATCTGTCTTTAAAACCTATTGTCACAGTGATACATTTCACACTGTCTTTAAGAGACCAGCTTCTCATTTATGAACCATCCAACAGGCCTGATAGTCATGCACGGCTTCACACAGTAGTGCCAGTGGTTTAGTCTATTCTGCTAGGTGGGTGCTTCTGTCATACTAGCTGTTAAATATTTTTAACATCATCCATACTGTCCTGGTTTCCAATTATACCTATCAGCTCTGCCCTGTGAAAAATCTGCTGATGTCTCCATGCTTATTAAAGATTGATTCCAGCTCCTACTCTTCATCTAGAGGCGCTCTGCTTCAGATCTCTCAGAAATTCTTTGACACCACCTCATCTTTTTCTGCCTCACTTTGCCTCGAAGCCCCACTCAGCATCCTGGCAACTTTGTCCTATTCACTCAGTCTTCTAGCAATTTCTTTCCAGGGCCTGCAGCTGAATGCAGAGCCTTCCACATTCTAGACAATAGCTCTACTGCTGAGCTACATCCCCACACCTCACCCAGTCTTGCTTCCACTCCCATTGCCTGCCCAGGAAGGAGAAAGATGCAGGAATATTGGTGCCATGTCTTCTTTATGCTTTTATTCCTGGGATTATCTAGATTCACTACTTTTATACAGTCAGGACACACTAAATAGTAAGTTGGACTAAAAAAGAAAATTAAGTCTAGAGATAAAAGTAGGAGTTCTTTAACATTAAGTGACAAATTTGTTCCTCAATACTTACTCTGCCACTTTTGCATTCTCCTGTGGCCTTCAAGTATTTTGTGGATAATGAGAATGATCCAAAAAATAAAGACTAATAAAACTAAAATGTACCAAGTGATCTTCGTGGAACAGGTGATATCTGTGAAGAAAAAAATACTATTAAAAAAACACACAATAAAATGCTACAACAGATCAGAAGCAGTGTGGTGGTATGTACACCCTCAATGGAAAATGTGAATATGTAGCCTTAACCATTACAGGCTTGCTTGCTCTCCTGAATTCCTTCCCAGTGTATTAAAAGAGGAAATTTGACGAGGTGGCTTCCGGGGATCCATTTAACTCCAGAATTCCAAAGTTAATTCCATGTACAGGTCGTGCTGATATTAGTTTCACTATCATTGCAGTCACTAGGTTGAGAACACAACATATCAGCCCCAGAACCAGAGCCATTTGTCATAACAGTTTTGGACCTGGATCAATCAGCCCAAAAATGTCTTCAAATCAACAAAGATTCAGTGAGTACAAGGAGAATGCGGGGGTGGGGGCAGGGGAGAGGTACCAGGAACACACAAGGGCCTAGACTAAGGCATAAGAGTGGCCAGGACAGATGAATAGCCAGATCCTCTTTCCACCAGGCAATAGTTCAGTGGCTTACGCACCAATGATCAGATCCAGTGCATGCACTGATTGTACCTACAGCTGCCCTGGCCAAAACTTAGCAGACACAAACATAAACCTGCTCATTGAGATGATGGGCAACATTGGCAGGATGATGACCATAAGCAATGACTCAGTATGGTCTGCCTTGGTCCTATAAAGATACACTGCCCAGCAAACCCAGGAATTGGTGACTTCAATAAGGGTGACATCCTGAAGTCAAGATGCAACTGTCTGCTGACTTTCTAAGCCACCTCATGTACCCTATTCCTTGCACACAAAATGTGGTTAGTACTTACTTAACTTAGCAGAGTGTGTAACTTGTTTATACCTTTGGAGACTGCCTTTGTGGGGTTTATGGTCTAGACATTTCCTTTGCAGGAACCCAGATGTACACTAAATAGCCATCCCACACTTAAAGAAGAGGCTGAATGGAGAGGCCAGGTTGGCTGGTACAAGACCCTCAACCTCCACAATATCATTCCATGCTATTTAGATATCAAACTTGTGTTCCTCACTCAGCAGAAAAAGCATGCAGTTAAATAGCATAGGAGATTTGCAGTGCCATCAAGAGCTAAGGTGGGCCCAAGGACAGATGTCTCATTAGGCAGCAAATCATGAAAAGAGAACCATGCATTCACAAAGTGTATACCGCAGAAGCAGAACGTGCATGATTAGGACCAGACCGATGAATGCCTCCACCACAGTGCCTGCATAAACTCAGAAGAATATGGCTCCCAGTATCCCAGTGTCCCTGGCTGCCACCTGCCTTCTGTCCCTGCAGCCAGGGATTTTGGAGAGAGTCCAGGAGAAAGAGACAGAAACCCAAGAAAATCTAAAAAGACACTTTTAAAGAATTGTTTCCAAGTAACTGTACCAGAGCGGGCTAAATTTAGTTTCACCTCTTGATGGAGAAGGTGTAAAAGAGATTAACTGTGTCTTTGCACAGAGTGAAGCATGAATAAATTTTTAACCTTCTGCACATGGATAAACAGACTTTTTTCCAGAACCTAAGAGCACATATCTATGTAGTGCTGCTATATGTTTCTGAATTGTGAAGCCCCAGGACCTGATAACTATTACTGCACCTTGAATCTAGAATTTATGGGTTTTTCCATTGACACAAAAATAAATTCTGTTCAAATCATAATTATAGAGGTTTTTGTTTTTATGTTTTGAAAAAACATTAAAAGCAATTAGATGGATACCCAAGTGTACACTGAAATTGACACACTTTAAATATTTATAATCCAAACCTATGCTTCAGATTTTGCTATATCTACATATAGATATATATCTACATATCTATTTTTGCTATCACTACATAATAATTTACATATCTACATATATCTACATATCTATTTTTGCTATCACTACATAATAATTTAAAAAATAATTAGCTTCAAAATAAAGAAAACCCTTTAGAAAAGCCCTCCCAAGAAATCTGAAAATCTTCCATTTGTTTGGGGTACCAAAAAGCCCAGCCAGGTACTGCTGTAGCATCTGTAGCTGTCCAGTGCACTTGCTTGTTTATGTACGGTGTCTCCCTCTTCCAGACTATGTTATTTTTTCTAATCCAGTGCCTGACACACTGCCTGGCATACAGCAGGCACTCATGAAATGTAAGCTGAGCAGTGTAGCTGAGGATAGCGATATGCAATGTAATAACCACTGTTGATTCGTATTATTTTGCTTGAGACTCTGTATCACTTTGAATGTTCTTGCTTTGATTTGTTTATGTTTGTGATACTGGTATGCTGCTGCTGTTCTATTTCTTTGTTTGTTTCTCATTTACTACTCTCTTTAAAAAAAAAAAAAAAGTATCCTAAAATGTTCTCCAAGAGCAGATTTAATGGGTGAAGTAGAAAGGAATGCTTGTGCCTGCAATTCCAGCACTCTAGGAGGCTGAGGCAGGAAGATCATAAATTCAAGCCCAGTCTGAGCAATTTAGTGACTTAGCAGGACCCTGTCTCAAAATATTTTTTTACATTTTTTTTTAAATGGCTTGGGCTAAAGCTAAATGAGAAGACCATGGGTTTAATCCCTAGTATTCTGGTAAAAGGAAAAGGAAAGAGAAAGGGAAGGAATAGTTGTGGCCATTCAGAATGTGTAGGAAGTCAATCACCCTTAAGCAGAAAGATCTATTAAGGTATACATAAGAGCCATCTTGGGCCAGGGATATAGCCTAGCGGCACTGAGGCTGCCTGGCAAGTGCAATGTCCTGAGTTTGATTCCCAGTACCAAAAAAAAGAGCCATCTTTTGGCCCCTACTTTTCCTTCATTCATTCAGTGACCCTAGGTGCCTAAAATCCACCTCACCCTATCCTTGCAAGACTATACCCAAAAGCCCATTTCATCCAAGCCTGGTTCTCAGCTCTACAACAGGACATGGTAAACGAACTCAAAACAGAATTTAACAACACATCACAGTGTACGTGGATAGTTATATTCTAAAAGAAATCTCACCCTTAGGTACCCAAGTGCAATACTGTTACTTTAAGCACAGCTAATAGACTGTGTGGAAGTTATTCTGAGGCACTTCTAGTGCCCCTCAAATCCTGATGCATAGATGCCTCCTCTGCCTTAGGTGATAGCAGCACCCTTATAAAAATCACATTTTTGAAAGAAAAAATAAATAGTAAAAAACTAACATTCTTTCGAGGTATATAATTTCATTAATGAAGTTCTTCAACTATTTGACTTTCAGTGGAAGTAAGCTTCCTTATTTAATTTTATGTGTCTATGTCTGGTTTCTCTTTTTCCCTCTAATTTCCTTAAAAACTTACTTTTTATGTCCATTTCTAGGTGCAAGGAAACATGAGTACAATTATTTGAGTACTCCAGGACTCCACAAGTATGATTTAGAGAATTTTCCTTGGTTGGCTCTTCTTCCACAATCACTGATTTTCTAGTGTGTGCCCTGAGTCTGCAGGTAGTGTTGGATTCCTCCAACTGGTCAACCACAGGAGTTACAGAGAAATTAAAATGCTGACAAGGTGAAAAGAATTCTTTTGCTTTCATGTCCATTGATCTTCTCAGGGTAAGAACTAGAAAGAGATTAAGGGAACATTATTTGCAAAACAGTAACACATAATATCAAAATGCAATTCAAAACTAAATCTTCTTCTTCCTATACAAGAAAGTAGAAACAAGAAGTTATTTACATTGCAAATACTTACCAAAGTGATTACATTTTTTGAAGATCATGAAAACTAGGTAAAGGTAGAGTTCAAATGGCATCAGAACATCTCTAAGAAAATACAGACATGAGGAGCTTGTGCTTGCCGGGTTGGCGCTCCTGCCACTGAGCTATATCCCCGCCCCCTGACGTTTCTCTGATGACTTGTAGGAAAGGTTGTATTTTCCAAACCATTCACAGCGTTCCCCATACTGCTGTAATGGAGTGCTGAGAACGGGGTGACTGAACAGCAATCTGTCTCCCAGTAGTAGAGTCTGGCAGTGAGATCAGGGTATGAGCCGGGTTGGTTCCTTCCAAGGGCCGTGAGGAGAAAGCAGTTCTGCCCCTCTCCTCACTTATGGAGACATCTGCCGGCATCTTTGACACCCAGCGGCTTCACTCTGATCTTTCCCCCACCTTCACATATTGTCATCCTTACGTGCATGTCTCAAAATTGCTCCTTATAGGACATCAGTCAGATAGAATTAGGGCGCACCCTAATGATCCATTTTAAGAAAATAATGTCTACCGTGGTCGTATTTCCAAATAATGTCACATTCTGGAGTATCAGGGCTTGGGACTTCAGTATATAAATTTAGGGAGGAGGGCACAGTTCGACTCAGAACATACATGTTGTCCTAAGACTTTGCCACTCCGCCATAAATAGGTTGAGTTTAATTCCCTCCCTTCAAGTCTGGGACAGTATGTGACTTGCTTATAACCAATCAAATGCAGAGGAAGAGACCTGCAGGTCTAAGCCAGAACAGGGGAAGCACTTTCTACCTTGATCTTTGGGATGCTAACCCAGAGCCTTGAGTCGCTGTGTAAAGTCCAACAACCTAAGGTCACCTTGCTGTGAGGACGCCCCAGACAAGCCCAAGTGGAAAGATGGCATCAAGGAAGCAATGAGCGGAGTGAAAAGGCAGCCCCAGAATCAGAGAAAACATCTGCAAACCCTGCAGCTGACACCTCACGGAAAATTAATGCAATACTCATAATATATAAGGAACTCCTGCAACTTCGACAAGAAAAAAAAAATCGCCTGATTTTAAAATGGGCAGTGGCATTGTGCTGGGGTGCGGGGGCAGCGGCGACTCCGAATTTCAAAATGTTAAGAACTTGGGCCTTTGGATATTGACTTTTTTTTCCCTTTGGTACCAGGAATCAAACTCAGAACGTTGTGCTTGCCAGGAAGGCACTTGTTCCACTGAGCTATATCCCCAGCCCTAATGAAACAAAAATGTTCAAAAATAAAGAGCAACTGGGATGAGGGAAAAGAGAAAAGAAAGAAGGGGAAATTATGTATGCTTGTATATACAGGATAGCTAACATAGTTGTACTAGTAACTTCTATCGCTTTACTGAAAGGAATAGTTAATGATTACTTATTTGATCAGTCTTGCATGTCTCTATTTATTTTCCTGAGAAACCACTTTGAAGATATCAATACGTAATACAACAACCATTGTTAATTTCCTATCACTTTGTCTGTAATTCAGTATTGTTTGTATTGTTCTTATGCTATGTTGTAAATGGATGTCTGTTTGTTAATAAGTTTTCCTTCTTTTACTTTACAAATAAATTTTTAAAATTTTTTTTAAAAATAAAAAGATTTTAGTAAAAGGCGAAAGATTTATATGATCTGAAGAGAAACCAGAGTATAAATTAAAAGATTTTTAAAAATTAAAATGAGCAAAAGCACGAAGTCTTGAATTCGCGTCCCAGTGCCCAAAATAAAATTTTAAAAAATGGGCAAAAGCCAAGCACAGTGGCCAAGGCCTATTGTTCCAGCTAAGGCAGGAGGCTGAGTCAGGAGGATCACTTGAACATAGGCATTCAAGACAAGCCTGAGCAACATAGACAGATACATTTAAATATATATATATATAAAGGCACAGGACTTTGATAGAAATTTTTCCAAAGAAGGTAGACAGGTGGCCAATGAATATGTGGAAAGTGGCTCAATGTAACTAAATACCAGCAAAATGGATATCAACACCACAATTGTCAGTAGGGTTATTCCAAAAATAAATGGACAACAAGTACTGTTGAGAATGTGGAGAAATTAGAGTCCATGCACATGTAAAATGGACCAATTGTCAAGCAAGACAATATGTAAATTCCTTAAAAAAATAAAAAGTAGAACTACCATGTGCTCCAGCCACCCTGCTTCCTGGTACGTATTCAAAGACTTGAAACCAGGATCTCAAAGAGATGTCTGCCCTCTCATGTTCATTGTGCAAGATCTACAATAGCTAAGATATGGAGAATAAATGTCCACTGACAGATGAATAGATGGAGAAAAAGTGTTATGTGTGCATACACACACACAGACACAGACACACACGAATGCCATTCAGTCTTAGAAAAGAAGGAAATCCTATTACTTGTGATTCCTTGTGACAAGTGGATGAACCCAGAGGACATTACGTTGGATGAAATAAGCCAGCCATAGAGCAAATACGGAGCTCATGATTCACTTATCTGAGGTAGTAAAGCTATTGGAAATGGAGAGGAATGGTGCCAAGGGCTAAGCCAAAGGGGAAATGGAAAACTCCTACCCAATAGTTATAAACTTCCGGCTATGCAAAATGACTGAGTTCTAGAACGCTGTCATCCAACACTCATGACTATGAATGAATTGTTCAACTTTTCAATCACCCAATTTGATTAAATTTGATTAAATAATATAAATGCACGTTTCAGTTAGACACCACAGATAACACATAGTTATTCTTTTCTTTGTTCACATATTCATCCCACAAGTATTTATTAAGTGGCTACCATGTATTACATGGCATTATGCTAAAAGCTGGAGATCTGGTAGTGAACAAAAACAAAGGCCTTTCCCTCAAGAGGCTCACTGGAGCATCAGACAAATAAAAAGACAACTGCAGTTGGGAGACAAATGTTGGGCAAGAGTAGATACCAATGCATCAAGGATTCAACCACTCTGTGGAGAATCAGCATTTGATTTTACCGTGAGAAATTGCAGGTTTCCTTAGAATTGTTTTTTAAACATTCACTACCTTTGAAGCTAGAAGGTTAAATGATCTCTTACCCATTCAGTGTATCAGAATTACAGCAGCATTTTGATGTTTTTTACCAGACACAGATACAGATACAGATTTGTTTTCCATAAATCAAAGTAAACCCCAAAATAAGGGCACAGCTGCAAAGCTGTGCAAGTCACTTATTAAGAGCCGCACCGCTCAGAGTTCCAGTGGCACTGGACTTAAAAGTGGAGTGTACTCTGCTTTTTCAGCCGAGTAAGTTAATTTGCACTTTGCACGTTTCATTCTCACTTTCATTCTGTCCTTACCTTTTGATATTTGTCCTTGAGACATAACATCCACATTTCCTTTGGACTCACAAACCAAACACAGGGAGCATGTTTTAAATTCCCTTATGACTTCTTGGCAAATCTGGGTGAAGTTTTGGAAATTGGAGTGATGTAGCAAGAGTCCCATAACAGACTGAGTGTTCCTCACTGGTTGCAGAAGAGTCACAAAAGAATAATTTAAGGATAAGAGTGAATAGGTGATGTTAGGTTCTAAACACCCTTCCAGACAGGATAGCTCCAACAGTCTTCCTGTAAAGAGAAAAAACTTCCTTTACTATAAAATTCTGAGATTTTTGTCATTCTAATAAATATGTAATATATTCCAAAGTTTTCTTAGGCATATTTTAGTTTACCAATGACAATCTTTTTACATAAATTAATATCTGCTCCATTTAATTATTTTTCAAACTTGTCCACATTCCCTACTAATTTTCAGGTAATAGATGTCCATATAGAGAAGGGTTTGGAAACCCTAGCATTTTAACCATTCCATGTTCTGGGAAATTTTTAACACAGAGACATTAGATACTAATGAATTCATCTGTTCCACAACAGAGACTCAAGCGAGTTGAATGGGGTTGAATATTATTATTATTATTAAAAACATGAACAGTGTCTCTGCGTTAGTTTCCTAGGACTGCTGCAACATGATGTCACAACCTTGGTAGTTTCAAACAAGAAAAATTCCTTCTCTTGCAGTTCTGGAGGCCAGAATTTCAGTATCAGTTTCAATCGTCCAAAATCAAGAGCTCTGCCAGGTCGCAAGTCCCTCTGAAGGATACAGGAAAAAATCTATTCCTGTCCCTCTTCATAGGTGCATGGCCATCACTCTGTCTCTACAATCACAGTGCCTTCTCCCATGTCTGTTTCTACTGTTCTGTCTTTGTCAAATCTCCCTCCTCCGGGCTGGGGATACAGCTCAGCAGCACCAGCGCCCGGCTGGCAAGCATAAGGTTTTGAGTTCAATTCCCCATGCCTAGACAGATAGATGATAGATAGATAGATAGATAGACTGATTGATTGATTTTTAAAATCTCCCCCTTTCACTTTCTCATAAAAATATCTGTGATTGGATTTAGGGCCCACAGGCATAATCTCCTCATCTCAAAATCTTTAACTTAGTCACATCTAAAAATATACCTTTTCCTCATAAGGAAACATTTACAGGTCCCAAGAATCATCACCTGTTGTCTTTCTGGAGATGAAATTGAGTAAGATGACGGCTATAATTGTAGGGGGCAATGCATCTTAACATATTATTTTGGATAAAATAGTTTTGGTAAAAGCCTACATGGTGCCTTGGGAAGCCTCCTGGGACAGTGTAAGAGCTAATTCCCCAGATCAACACTGCCCAGGAATGTTTCCCCAAGATAAGGGGGCGCCTAGGCCTAGTTAACCCTCCATGACCCGGCCTGGGCAGTTCCATCTCCTGGCCCTAGGAAAACATTGTAACCATAAAGTAAATGTATGGTTATCTAAAGGGGGACATATAAAACAGAGTACAAAAAGTATATATCATTGTGGTTGGGCTCATGACTGGAGCCTGACCCGGTTACATGGCACAAGGAAAACAACATGTGGCCAGGGCTATAACATGCCTTTCTGTTACTATGGAAACCAAAAATATATATAACCTGGGAACAAAGACAGGTCTACGCCCACTTCCCTGACTTGCAAGTCGGGATGAGAGGTGACCGGTCTAAATTAAAAACTTTGTCTGTTCTCTTTGGTCTCTTGCGGAATACAGCCCGAATTTTTGCTGTAACATAACTTCATTGTGGAATTTCCCATAAGGCTAAAGTCACCTATTGGGAGGTGGTGAAAGCTTCAAGATGTTGGGTCTCCTGGGAGGTCTCAGTCAGTGGGGGTGTGCCCTTTCAGGGGACAGTGGGACTCCCACCTCCTCTTCCTCCCTTTCTTGCTCCCTGCCATGAAGAAAGCAGTTCTGCTTGGCCACAGGCTCCCATCAGGCTGTACTGCTTCACCACAGACCCAAAGCAGTGGGGCCAATGACTATAGGTGAAACCACTAAAAATGTGAGCCAAAATTAATCTTTTCTCTGTAAAATTTTTCAATTAATTAATTTACTTATTTGTGATGGAGAGATCTCCCTTTGCTACTCAGGCTGGTCTTGAACTCATGCACTCAAACAATCCTCCCACCCCATCCTTGTGTACCTGGGACTACAGGTGTGCACCACCACACCTGACAACCTTCTCTTCATGAGTTGATTTACCTCAGGTATTTATTATAGTAATGGAAAGCTAACTAGCACAGTGACATCTTAATTTTCATTTTTACCCAGAGACAAACATCAGATACAGAAATGATGACATAATAGAAATACACTGAGTTCAGAAACAGGGACTCTTGCTGTGTCTGCAGTTAGCCGAGACACGGGACAATTTGCTTAATGTCCCTGAGTCTAGTTTTCCCACCAATGAAATAGAGTTAATGACGCTGGATCCTGCTAAAAGCACTGAGTTATAAGCAGTACCAGGTACATTCATCCTTCAGCTAGAGTAGGATAATCTTTGATTTTATTCATACAAATAATTGAAATTCACTACATAAAACTGAGCATACTTACTTAGCAGTAATGAACATCTGTGGAACAGGTAACTTATTTTTCAGAAATTCTAACTCTGACAGCCACTTTTGAGCATGAGAAAATAACTGTAGTAACCAATTCAACTTTTATGTGACTTCTTTAGTATCTCTTACATAACTATAGGGAACAAAATATAGTTTCAAGGTTTCTAAATAATATGGATCATAATCAAAGAATTACTTTATTGTTTAAAATGATGACTTCTAATCAAACATCTTGGTCCCAACTTAAAGTTAAGCCCAGGGACTGATATTAAAGCAACTTTTTTAATTTTGGGGAGTTTGTATTTTAATAGTAATTGTATCAGTATTAAATTACCATTATTTTATTATTATTTAATAGACTAAAGTTTCATCTTCCTAACCCTGTGTATTTGAAATTGCTTCTGTAATAATTCACTTTCTGTAATAATTTACTTTCTGGCTATTAAAAAATTTCATACTACAGTTGTATAAAGATTTTCTTGGGAGTGAAAATTTACTCAAATATGCAATTTTATGGCATCTAATATATTTATAATCACAGTTATAATCAAATTATAGCTGTATAAAAATATTTCCTGCATAATAATGTTAAAGAAGGGAGATGAAAATGTACCATCTGATGTAACTCTCAAGTTTATAGCTTTTTCAATATTGCTAAAACACATGAAAAGTTTATTTCTTGACTCTCCCTCACTGGCAGTTTTTACCTTATGAAATTTTCAACTTTGTGAATTTATATTGCTATGATATGACCTAGAAGGGAGATAGAGAAAATCCTGTTGTCAATATTGCAGTCTTCTTATCTAGTAAGTGACTAACGGGGCTTTCTAGATTGATGATATGGACTTTATATTTGTCTGTCGGTCATTTTATGATGGTTTTAAACCTCAGTTTTAAATAAATAGAAATAGAGGACACACCATTCCCTGGTAAAATCCTCCACTTAAGGAATAAATAATTTTACCCAATTATTTTTGTTGTCAGGTGGGCTATATAGTCTCATTTCCATAAATAGGGATTCATGAATTTAACTACTGCCATTAATGTCACTGGGGTTGAGATATATAAATTCTTTCAGAGAATTATCAGGACTAAAACTTAAACTTCTCAAAAAAATATACAGAATACTAAATAGAAGTAGAAAAATACGTGACAATATAGGACAAATGCCCAACATTAAGCCCAGGGTCTTTACACTGAACTACATCCCCAGCCCTTTTTATTTATTTTTATTTTGAGATAGGGTCTCACTAAGTCAGGCTATTCTCAAACTTGCAATCTTCCTCTGAGAGTCTTGGGATTGTAGGTGTGCACCACCATGTCTGGTTCTTTTTATTTTTTTCTTTTACTATAGAAGTATATCACACATATTTGTGTAGAAAAACAGGACATTACCAACATCTCTGAAATACCCTATCTCTCCCCTCAAATCATAGCATATTTTTAAAATATATACATATACATGGGATATAATGTATACATTCTGTGACTTGATTTTTGTTTAATATGTTTTAGTCATATTGATGATTATAGCTATGGTTAATTATTTATGATATTCTTATGAATGAATATACCACAGTTTATTCATTTATCTGTCAGTGAACATTTGGGTTGTTTCCATTTTTAGCTGTTATGAATAATGATGCTATGAACTGTAACTCTCATACACTGCTGCTGGGAATGTAAAATAGTACAAGTACTTCGGAAAACAGATTTTCATTCTCTTATAAGTTAAATATATACTTACCATATGGCCCACAAATTCCATATATATATACACATATTTCATAAACCCATAGACCCTGGGTTTAATATTGGAAATATATATATATATTTGCATTTTACCTGTGCTGTACATGGATTTTTATGGCAGTATTTTTTATTTATAATAACCCAAGAACTGGAAACAATCTAAATTTGCAAAAACTAGTAACTATAAACAACTTCTGACACACACACACACACACATACACACACACACACACACACATATATATATATAGAGAGAGAGAGAGAGAGAGAAATATCACTCAACAACAAAAAGAAAGAAATTGTAAAGAACAAAATAGATGAATCTCAAAGGCATTACTTCAAGGGAAAGAAGCCAGACACAAGTTTCTATGTATGACTCTATTTATATAAAATTTACAAAAATTGCACTGTTTTGAAAATGGGTGCAAGGCTCTTCTGTAATGGTATAAGAGGAAACTTTTAGGAATGATAGAAAGTTTCATAGTCACACTGGTGTATACATTTGTCAAAACTCATCAAACTATATGCTTAAAATGGAAGGACTTTATTATATGCTAATAATACTCCATAAAGTTGATTTTAAAAATAATAGAGTTATGAATATTCATGGATATCTCTAGCATACACACTAAAAATGAAACAGTGAGGGATTTAGTATGTGTACCTTCAATTTTACTACTAGAAAATGCCAAATGAGCATACAAAATGGTTGTGCCAATTTATATTTCCACCAACAGTATACAAAAAGCTGGCCAGCGCTTTTCAAGTTGTGCCAATTTAGTGAGTGTTAAATAGAATCGCATCATGTTTACCCATATATTTTCTGTGGTTTCCCCGTTTTTTTCTTACTTTTCCATTTTTCTTCTAGGCTTTTTATTATCAGTGTTTATAACTGATACATTTTATATTTAACATTTATGTAACATTTTATACTTAAAATTTTAAGGAAGACTTTAAATTTCTTATCAAAACAGCTCACAGTTTGTACCTTGTCTATTCATTTTCTTTATGATCTTTTACTTGGAAGCTCTTAATCTTAATGTAGTAAATTTATTGATCATTTTCTTCATACTTTGCACCTTGTGTCTTAATTTAAAAATCTGTCGCTTTTAAGGGTAAAAAGAACTTTACCTTTATATTTCTTCTAAAAGATTTAATGCTTTACATTGCACATTTCTTAATCCACCTGGAATTGTGCACGGTGTTAACACTTAATCTATTGTCCTAGCATTTATTGAGCATCTATTTTTTCCTCATTTCTCTGTGATGACACCTATTAGCTATCAAGTTTCCATGTATATCTGAGCATGTTTCTGGGTTCTTGATTCTGCCCCATCAATCCATATTCCTCTCTTTCCAAACACTATACATGCTCTCTTAACTCCAATTTCCTTATAAAAATTTTTATACCTGATAGGTAAATTCACACATCCTGTTCTTTTTATACAGAAGTGTCCTACTGATTCTTGCCTTTTCTTTGCTCTTTCCAAAAAATTTTAGAGTCACCTTAAGTTCAGTGAAAATTCTGACTTGATTGTAGAAATTAATTGGGGAAGAAAGATATCACTCCTTTCTTCCTTTTTTATTATTCCTTTCTTTCTTTCTCCATACAGCTTTACTTTGATAATTTTCAAGAAAGTTTCCAAACTTTCTCCACTACATATTATTTGTTAGATTTCCTTTTAGATGCCTTATTTTTTACTGTTATTGCAAGTACAGTATGTTTCAAGAAATGTGGCTTTTGTCTTTTTGTGATATATAGAAACACAATTGACTTCTAAATATCAATCTTATAGTTTGCCTTTGTTAAACTTCATTATTAATTTTAATTTTTTTCTCTAAATCTTTGGGCTTTCCATGAAAAATTGGCTACAAGTAATGACAGACTTCTTATTTTTCAATTCTTATACTTTTCACTGTGTTAACTTCTCTTATTTCCCTGAGGAGAACCTCCAGTACCATGTTGAATAGAAATGGTGAAAATGATCATCCTTGCTTGCTCCTGATTTTGAGAAT
The DNA here is from genome assembly GCF_000276665.1 of Chinchilla lanigera. Lineage (NCBI taxonomy): Eukaryota > Metazoa > Chordata > Mammalia > Rodentia > Chinchillidae > Chinchilla > Chinchilla lanigera. Next base: position 8,267,304 of record NW_004955443.1, on the reverse strand, counting down.
ATTGTACTTATGGTGTTTAAACATTGAGGATAACATTTCCTATCGTCATTTTTAGATACTCTTGTCAGTTTAAAGTTCTCTTCTATTCCTACTTTGCTTTTAAAAATTTATTATGAGAGCTGTTAAATATAACTGAGTGCTCTTCAAGCTATTAAAATTATTATACAAGGTATGATCAAAATATATGGTGAATATTTTTTTAAAATTTTAAATATATTACAGTAAAAGAATCATTGCCATCGAGCCCCCTCAAAATACCCACCCTCACTTTGAATATACGTTTATCCCATCCTTCTTGCCACTTTCTGAAGCAGTTCTGGAAGTCCTCTTTCATGAGTGTCTTTACATAGTAGGGTCAACACTATAGTGAATGCTGCTTCCTGTGACATACAATAGAAAGGCAGTGTAATGGTTTGGGTCCAGATGTCCCCACAAAGCCTCATGTAGTCATAGGGTTTTTTGGAGGTGGCTGAATCTAGAATGTGTGATTCATTCATAGTGCTGGTGCTGGAATTAAGGATGAGCAATTACTGGAGATCAGTCTGCTGATTAGATTGGCACTGCCCTAATCTCGATAGACTTGATACAATATAAGGGACAGAAGGAGACTTGCCTTGCTCTCTCTTGTTGCTTTTGCCATCTTCTGCCATGCTGAACTGTTGCCCCTGCGTCATGCCACCGTGCCTTGGACCCAGCCAATTATAGTCTGAAACCTCCACAAACTGTGAGCTAAATAAACCTACCCTCCTTCAACTTTGGGCATAAGGTATTTTGTCCAGCAAGGAGAAAAAAGTAACTAAGGCAGACTTGTAAAAATATTGTGAGTCCTCACTCACCCTATTCACTGGATCTGGCACCATGTGACTCTTCCACAAAATCAAAGTGACATAAAAAGTAAACATTTTGAATGATCCAGAACACCAAGGCAGCCATGACAGTGTAACTGAAGACACTTACAAAATAACACTTCCAGAATTGCCTAAGAAAGCAGCAAGGAGATGGCTAGGTGTAATCAAAGCAAGGGGGAATATCTCGAGGACAATTAATGGTAATGTTTCTTTTACTGTAATAATTTTTTTGAAATTTAAACATTTGCCATAGTTTTCCATCATATCTTATATTGTCTTCTTTAATTTGTTAAATATAGTAAATTCCATTATTAGATTATACAATGTTAACTAAATCTTGCATACCAGCTATAAATCTAATTTGGTCATTTTTCTACATTGTTGCATTTGTATATTTTATTTTGCTCAGCACTAAGGATCAAACCCAGGGCCTTCTGTGTGCTGATCAAGTGCTCTACCACTGAATTATATCCCCGGCCCTGCACTAGAATTCTTAATGATTTGATTTAAAGTTCTATAACCATATTTACAAATTAAACTGGCTTGTAAATTTTTCCTCTTTTGCACCTTTTTTGTTGAGCTTGAATACCAAGGTATACCAGTCTTCAAAAAAAAGTGGGGACTGAGGGTGTAGCATAGGGGTAAAGCCTGCCTAGCATGCACAAGGCCTTGGGTTCAATCCCCAGTACTGAAAAACAAACATTTTCTTTTTTATATTCTGAAAAGTGTTTATAAAATTTTGGAAAAATATTTTTAAAATCTAATCTGATAATTTTTTGTCTTTTTTACTGAATAATTCTGCCCACTTATGTTTACTAGAGTAATTGATACTTGGATTTAATTCTACCATATTATTTAGTGTTTCATATTCATATCATTTTTCCTATTGTCTCTTACTCTTCTTGCTCTCTGTTGAAATGATTTGGTAATTTTTTTCTCATTCTGCTGTTTCTCCCTTTAGTCATTTGAGGCTTAGCCTGTATTTCTGTTATTTTAGTAGTTACCATAGTAATTTTTAACACCCACCCTTAACAAAGTATAAAGTCAATTAATAGCGTTACCTTCTCTCAAATACTACATGGATCTTAGAATAGTTTACTCTGATACCCAGTCATCTCTTTCTGACTTTGGTGTTGCTTTTACCTTACCATTTTAGTTCTATCTTGTTTTTATCACGGACAAGCAAGTTATAAATGCAAATCAGTGGTTATTTTTGTTTTACACAATCAATGTCCTCAGGATTTGTTTAGATTTTCTCACATGTTTATATTTGTTGGGGTTTTTTTCCTGTTGTTTCTTCTTGTGTCTCTGAGTTAGATTCTTTCCCTTGGAGTTAATTTTTGGAAAAGTTCCTTCATCAAAGGTATGATAATTGTAAATTTTCTGTTGTTCATTTAAATATGTACATCTCTCCTACCCCAGATTGACAATAATTCCATTTCAGCACTTTGAGTGCATTATTCCATTGCCTGCTGATACTAACTGTTCTTTTCAAGATGCGAGCCATCATTCTAACTATTGCTCCCTTGAAGACAGTCTGTCTTTATCTCTGGTTGCTTTAACATCCTACCTTTGATGTTCTGCAGAATTTCTTTCTATTCATTCTTCTTGGGAATTGAGTTTCCTAAATCTGAGGATGCCTTTCCTTAATTGTATAAAATTCTCAGACATTATCTCTTCAAATATCGCCTTTTCCCTAATCTATCTGTCCTTTTGCAGTCTTCATTAGAAATATCTTCCTTTGTTTCCATATCTATTAACCTCTGTTTCATATTTTTTTATTTATTTGGCTTTCTTTTTTTTTTTTTTTTTCAGTACCGGGAATGGAACTCATGGCACCTCGCTTGCCAGGCAGGCGCTGTGCCTCTGAGCTAAATCCCTAGCCCCTTATTTGGCTTTCTGTGTTATGTTCTAGGTCATTTCTTCATATCTATATTCCAGTCCATGTATATTCCACTTGTATCTAATCTGTTTATTCCACTACTTGCATTTCTAATTTGTAATTTTATTTTCACAATTGGAATTCTAGTTCCTTTTTGCCAAATTTTTCACTTTTTTTTCTTTATCTATTCATCCAGTGATGAACTCTTACCATTCGTTCCTCCATTGCTTCGGACTGTTGTGAGCGTGCTGCGATGGTATGCGAGTGGATGTCTCCTTGCACACTGACTTCTTTTTTAAAAGTACAGCATATGCCCAAGAAATGGCATTGCTGGATCACATGATAGTTTCACTTTTAACTTTTTGAAGAACCTCCATACATATATCTCCATAATAGCTCACTAATTTACATTTTTACCAACAGTGTTAAGGATTCCGCATTCTCTACATCCTTGCCAATGCTTATTATCTTGTCTTTTTGATAATGGTGTCTTAAGTAATGTGAAAGGATACCTCATTGTGATTTTAAATTGTGTCTCTGATAATTACTGGGGAGCACCTTTTCACATGCCTGTTCATTTGTACATCTTGGGAAAACTTAAAGTTTTGTGCCTACTTTTTGGTTATTTGTGCTCTTGATATCAAGTTGTGAGAGATTATTATATAGAGAGATCAATCCCTTAATAGATATAATTTGCAAATATCTTCTCCAGTTCTATAGATTGCTTTTTCATTCTGTTGATTGTTGACTGTGCTTTTTAGCTTAACTTTGATTTGTATTGTTTTACTTTTTTTACCTATGCTTTCAAGGATATGCTCAGAAAATCATTGCCTAGATCAATCCAAAATCTTTTTGCTCATGTTTTCTTCTAGTAGTTTGACAGCTTTGGGTCTTGTTTATGTTTTTAAGTCATTGCAAGTTTTTTTTTAATCTTTTTGAGACAGGGTCTTCCTATTCAGTTCAGGGTGGGCTTAAGCTCACTTTGTAGCCCAGGTTGGTCTCGAAATCACAACAATCCTCCTGCCTCAGCTTCCTGAATGCTGGGATTACAGGAATGCGCCACCACACCCGGCTTAAATTGATTTTTGTATATGGTGATAGATAAGGTTCCAATTACATTTTCTAATATTACTCCTATCTTTTAATTCCATATTTAATGTCATATACTTTTAATGCCTTATTTAATGCTGTATATACTTTTAATGACTTTTAATGCCATATACTGAAACAAAATAAATGTTGCAATAAATGTTGCTCATTCTTGCAATAACTGAATTCCTTGATGATCTGATTCTGCTATTTGTTATTTCTGTTGGCTCTTCTCTGCTGCCTCTTCATGAGTTTTATGATTTTCAATAATGACTCACTTCCCTTGGATTTTGTGTGGGAAATTACTTGAGGACTGGTTTGAAGGTGTTTCCACCCACAGAAGGCTGGTGTTTGCCTCTGCTGGGTGTCTAATGGCACCACTGATCCCAAACAACTGTAATTAAATTCTTGGATTGGACTTTGGACTTTGCACACTTCACAGATAATGACCCTCAGTATCCACATGATGGCAAACTCTTAAGGGCAGCATTTCCCTGACTCCATTCATAACCAAAGGGAGACAATGTCCTCAGAACCAGGTATTTTTTCCCTTGTTTGACAGATAATAGGAGCTATGGAAACTACTCTAGATCTAGTCTCATTTTTCCAACACGAAGACTATTCTGTTCACTAGTTGTCAAGAAACTTTGGAAATAAACACGGTTTATTTCAGACTATACATATTCTAAGTGCAGCTTCAGCGTATTAAATGAAAACTAAAGGAAATAAAAATCTTTGCAGTACAATCATTTTGGAAAATCATGTGGCAGCTTCTTATAAAAGTAAATATACCCAGTGCAAAAGACTGAATGTCGGTGCCCTCCTTGAAATTCCTGTGTTGAAATTTTAATCCCAATTTGATGTTATTTGGTAATGGGTCCTGTGGGAGGTAGTTAGGTCATGGGGTGGGGCCCTAAAGAGTGGGATTAATGCCCTAGTGAAAAACAGATCAGAGAGGGAGCTAGATGTCTTTGGGCCCTGGGAAAATACAGGGAAAGAGGCAGTCTGCAACCAGAGAGAGTGCCCTCACCAAAACCCAACCATGCTGACACCCTGGTTTTGGACTTCTACCCTCCAGAACTGCAAGAAATAAATGGATATTACTTATAAGCTACACAGTCTATGGTGTTTTAAACAGCAACCCAAAGTGACTAAGACAGCCAGCTATTCCACTACTAGTTACCCAGGGGAAATGAAAGCATAGCTTCCCACGAACACTGGTACAGTAGTATTTACCACTGCATATTTATAACAGTCAGTAACTGGAAACAACCCAATGGACAGAACAAAAAGAAAGGAAATAGTGTTATTCTCAGTAACATCAAATGTCAAAACATCATGCTAAGCTAAAGAAATCAGACCCAAAATAGACACTGTTCAATGAGTCCATTTTAAAATGAGGATGGGTAAACCAGTCTCTGGTAGGAGAGGTCAGGACATTGTCTTGGGGGCAGGAGGGAGGTTTGTCAGGCAAGAGCAGGAGTCTTTTCAGGGGTGATAGAAATTAGTGTCTCATAATTGTTAGCAGTTAATATATGCACATAAATGTCCACATTCATGAAACTAAGCACTTCAGGTCTGTCCATTCCATTGTTTATAAATTTGCCTTTCCAAACATAGCTAATGAACAGGCACCAAGCTATCATTAGGAGAAAAAATCCCTATGTTCTGTTGTACTACAGAGTGACTGTAGAAAATGACAGTGTACTATGTATTTCACAAAAGCTGGAAGAAAATATTTTGAATGTTATAAGCATAAAGAAAGGATAAATGTTTGAGGATATAGATATCTATATCTATCTCTCTATCTATCAAAGCATCACACAGTACCCCATAAACATACAGATTTATATCACTTTTTAAAATGATTGAAAATGAGATAAAAACATAACCAATTTTTCTAAAGTTCTTTCAACAGTTTCATCACGGATGTTCTGTAACATAATTCTGCAATTTAAAAATATTAGCTGTGAGAATAGGAGAGACCTATGATTTAGCTGCCTACTTTGCAGACACCTTTGTGAGCATATGTTGTTTTCCTTTGATCAAAGATCTGCCTCTTTAACAACTAGTGTGGACTAAAATAGAATGTCAAATTCAATAACAAAAGCTCAACTACACTTCCATTTGGGGGCCAACAGTTAAAACATCACTGGTAATACTGAGTTTTAAAGAAAAAAAAAAAAAAAACATATCATATTGTGTATGGGTGATATATCTGTGCTATTAACAAGATTAGGAGCCAGGGAGCCTAGAGAGGATATGTACTGATTTACATGATTAAAATGTGTTCTGAGGAGAAGGGGAAACATTTTGGGTAACTTTTAACAAAACATAGTAGTATTTGAAAAGCAGGTCTGGAACATAAGAACAAAACATCATTTTACTTATCAAAACAGGAAGTAAACATTCATTATGAAATTCTCCGTAAATAAGGAAAATGACTCATGGTAAAGAGATATATACCTTTTAAGTGAAATATTCAGTAAAATAAATTTAAAAGGTTGAACAACCTAAAAAATTGTAAGTTTGTGATGAAATTTTATCTTTCAGAAATGTCAGGGTACTATCTGGTGGGCCTAAATCACAAAATGATTGTGGAGATTGAAAATTAAATGCTTTTTTAATAAGGTTGTGTTTTTTAAATTTTCTTAACAACATGGCTCTGAAAATTTGCTTAATCAACAGATACTCATTGAGTGTCCCCTAACTGTGGCAAGTACTGACCTAAAGACTCAAAATGCAGCACACCAGTGGAGAAATCAGACAAAAACTGCATTGTCCTGGAGCTCACATTCTATTTTGGAAATGTCAGATGATTAAAAAGTGTATAATAAACACATAAATAAGTGGTTAGGAAAAATAGAACAAATGTAAGGGGAAGATATATCATCATATTAATGTTTGAAAAAAAGTCATCTTTCTCTATTAAAAAAAGGCATACTAACGGCATTTACCACCCCCACAATGAGCGGTTAGAAAGCATCCCGGGCAAGGGTTATTGGTACTACAACCTAATAGCTAGCCAATAAAGCCAGGTCCTTAGGAGCAATGGAAAGCATTGGATTTCAATACTCTTAGCACAGATTGTCTGAAATATTACATACAGCAATAACGTGCCCAGTAGCAGCCATTTTAAAACTGTTATGATTGAGAAATTTCAGTAAATTAAGTCTTAGGACAAAGTAAATTTATCCATTCAGTTTTATTCCTTCTTTCTGAAGATTTTCAGAATATTCTCCTTTGAGAATGATGTTTCACCAGGAATGCATTAATTTTTAAATTTTTTATTTTACATTGATGAGGTCTGATCCCAGGGCCTCAAACATGCTCAGCATGTGCTCTAGAACTGAGCTATACCCCTGGACCCCTATGGTGAAATATTTAATGAGTTCCTATACGTAAAAGTCTCAGGGAGGGGTGGAAAGAAGAAAAGAGAAAAAAATGATGAGAAAAGAAGGAAAAAATGGAAACAAAGCTTTTGTAAATAGGGAAGTGAAGGGGGATTGAAGGGAGGGAAGGAGAATGAGGAAAAAAAAGAATCAAGTTCTGTCATAGACAGGTACAAATTACCTATGATGAATGTGATCATTATGTACACCTAAAATGTACCAATAAATGTAATTAATCAAATTTTAAAAAACCTTAGTAGATGACCTATAAAAAATAAGTAAAATTAAAGTCTTTGCGTAATGCCTATAAATACGGTACATGTAAATATGATTATCTGTTAAAATCTTTAAAAATTGTAGACCAAGCATGATGGCACACACCTGTGAACCCAACACTCAGGAGGCCAAAGAGGCATAGTCACTTAAGCCCAAGAGCTTAAGACCAGCCTGGGGGATTTAGGTCAGCAGCACAGCGCCTGCCTGGCAAGCGCAAGGTCGTGAGTTCAATTCCTGGTACCGGAAAAAAAAAAAAAAGACAAAACAACAACAAAAAGAGACCAGCCTGAGCAACCTACGGAGATCCAATCTTTAAAAAAAAAAAAAAAAAAAATTTGTTTAAGTAGTCATAAGCTTTATCTCAAACCTTTTTTGGATCGCTGATTAAATTTTTATGAACTAGTCAATAAGAAGAAAATTAGATGCCCATTTTGAGAACCAGGACAACACTTTGAGAAAATTGACTGTATTTACCCTTGATGTGCTGATCTTTTTAATATAGACATAAATACTCCTGTGCTCCAAGGATTATCCTACAGTTTATTAGTAAAATTCTTTTATCCTTTATCTTCTTTAGTTTGACTGTTTATTACACTAACATTTCCATCAGAAAGTGTGAAGTGGAAGGAGAAATGAAAGCTAGTAAACATAGTTTATGTGAGTTTGGCTCTTAAAAGTGAAGAAGTCAAAACAGCTAGATAAAATTAAATTTAAGGTGTTTTTATCTATGCTATTCCTGTCCTGCATTGCCACAAATCACTGGGAGGACGTTTATATAACTCGCTACCATTTCTGCTTTCAGAAATTTTTGAGATATTGATATGAAAACTTTTTATTTGAAAATCAATAATAATCGTTGCTTAAACAATGCTTCTGCAAGCAAAGAGAAATATTAACCAATCATTTAAACTCTGCTAGTTGTTATTTTTCTTGGCAAATGGAAATAGAAGGCACATCCCCCCAAGATAGGACTGGAAGCAACACTTATGTTCCCCTGACAGCTCTTTTTATACCACTATTTTAGAATTTATGCTATTATATTTAGTTGCCTATTAGTCTTCCTCCTGATTGAAAATTCCTTGAAAAAAGACTTGTCTTTGATTTTTTGTAACTCTGGGTTCCTACTGGTGAGCAGCTACTGTCGTTGAGTGAAAGAATAAATACATAAAAGATCATTGGGATTTATATAAAAGTTAATCAAATCTCTGTTTTAAACACTAAATCCAGCAAAAGTAAATTGGTTGAAGTTTTATTAGGGATCAACCAGATCCTTTCAGTGTCTTGTAAGATACTCTGAATCAAAATATATCCACTCCCATCTGGATCTCCATTAGTTACATACAGTGTGAGTGTGCCAAAATATTACATTAACTACTGTATCTTAGCTGCCTTCTATATAAGCTGAAAGTTTAAAAATACTACTGCAGAACTGGTTCTCTTGCCAATACATACCCAATGCAAACGTACTAAAAGACTCAATGTTTCAGAAGCTACCCTTCTCAGTTAGACTAAATAGCTTACACTGTATAACTGTGATAATTGAATATTCTGACTAAAGTTTATTCAGAAACTCAGATACATTTTTGATGAAAGATGATCAAACACAGTGCTCCATTTTTAACTTAGGACTTCAGAAGGTTTATTATTTTGAAATCAAATCTACTAACTCTCATGAATACATTACTCTTCATTAAGATTCCTTTTGAATTTATTTGACATGTTAAAGACAGGGTATCAGTGAATAATTTATAAGTAAAAATAATTTTATAAAATTTATCTTAGAAATTAAAGTGAATAGAACATTAAAAATGAAGAAAAAAGAAACAAGTAACAGATGGGGTGAGAACAGACCGGGGAATTTCAAGATTAATTTTCCCACTTTTAGAACTCTCTTAATTTGTCACCTAGATAATTTTACTAGATACTTTGTTTTATGAAATTCACTGTTGACAATTCAATATATTTCAATAGGGCAGGAGGCAGGAGAATTTCCAGTTCAAGGACACCCAGTGAGACTAAATACAAACAAACCAAACAAACAAATCCCAAAAGCCGCAAAATCAAATATATACATATATATGGCATTATTATTACACTATTGCATGTATAAAATATTCACCTACTAATCAACTTCTTATTTATGTGGTTCTGTTCAGAATTCCTTCTATCACCAAATGATATCAAGAAAAAACAGTGGTTTTTAAACATTTTTGTTTGCTTTATTTCATTTTTTGTTTTGCTTTATTTCTTTTCTTTGTTTATTTCAAACAAAAATGTTTTAAATAGGGACCCTCTGAAACAGAATTCCCAAACAAATCCACTACCCCAAAGAATCTGACAAGTAATCTAAGCTGTTGTTGGGCCAGGCAAAGAGAAAAACAGGTATTTTCAGCTGGCGAAGACAGCAAAGGTCTAGTAAGAGCTAATGCAATCAGTTATGTAACTAGGGGGATAAACATCATTATAAATGACAGCTGATCACCGTCAAGATGAGGAACTGACACATTACCATTAGGCCCAGGAAGTTGGATGAAGATGGATTTTGTAAATATTCTTTGCTCTACCCACAAATACAAGGGGCCATTAAAGCTTCCATCTGTCCCTCCATGTGAGTTTCTCTGAGCGGCACTTCTTTCTGCTTACCACTGCCCCAGGAGGCCATGTGTCACACTCAGAAACAGGAACTAAAAAAACCATGCATCTGCCTGAGGGAAGGGGAACCTTAGCATGATCTTAGACCCGCCAGTTTTCATTAAATACCAACCAATGGCTAACAAATAGTTCATCAAATCTTTAGTAGGCCCATAACCTGGTTTTCATTAGATCTAATATGATTTTTTGATAGGTGTATATACAGTACCTGTTACCCTAGGTAAGTATTAAATGAACTTACTCTCAGCCCACTACAGTTTAAAAATAGTTTTTTTTTTAGTCTCTGTATAGCTCAATTTCACCTATTAAGTTGAGCATTAAAAGTATATGCTACAGTTGCTTAATCTGAGCAACATAGTGGTAGCAAAACAAAGAACATTTTAAAACTTCAATCATTCACAAAATTTTCCTCATAGCGTTTATTTAGCAAAGATATTTTTATCTGGCTGCTTAACATTATCTAATATGAAACATTAAATAATCATTGTAATATGTCATCAAATACAGCTAGCAAATATTTTCATCTGATTTCTTAATATAACATATATGCAACAATAAATATTAATTTCAGCAAGGCATCAAATATAAGTTTTTCTCTGGTTTCAATAAACTCATGATTTCTATTTAATGATAGAATACAACATTTTATTTTTACTCTTTCTTATTAAATTCTAAGAGGCACAGTTACTACGAAAACATTTATGTTAATATACTTTCAGATCTTTCACTACCATATAAAAATAGTTTAAATTTATCTCTATTTTTCTAACCCTAAGTTTCAGCAATCATGTAGCAATTCTCTGAAATAGTCACAGAGTTAATTTTTTTCCATTTTTCTCTAGTCACAAATACTGTACAAATTTGTACCCACCTTATCTCCATTACATTTTGAAAATGTCTACTCTTATTTTTCCAAATGCAGCAGTCAATTATTTGCATTAAATTGAAAAAGAGGGAGTTCAAGGATTTTAGCACAATAAATCTTACTTTCTTTATTAAATAATTTCAGATTGTAGAAGCATACTTAAAAGCATTTTGAAGGAAACTTTCAAAGAGCAAAATCATGTGACAAGAGAGCATTGTAAAGACGATGTTTGAAATCTAGACTACCAACTTTAAATATTTCTTTTCTTTTTTATGTATGCTATAAGTAATATGAATAAGGTTACTGTACCATGTAACCATCAATTAAAATTGTGATTTCATTTTATTTTACTAGTTTTTCAAACAGCACTTCACCTCATGCACATGTATCCTGAAAGTTCTTTTCTGTAACTATTACCTGACAATTTTTAAAAATTAAGGAAGGAAAGCTAGATTATAATTATACACTCACCTTGTGGTGTCTTGAAATATTCTGGCAAGATCAAAATGAATGTGATCACTATTGCCACAAATAACTTAAGGAGCACTGTTTTTGTCATGTCTGTTCACATGACACAAGTGTGCTCCGTTCAGTACTCTGATGAGACGTTGCTTCCTGCTTTGCGTTTCATCTCTGTGGTGCTTTAAGTCAATGCACTTCACCTCATACTCACTTCCTTTTGAGTAAGGCTTTAGAAAAAAATAGGCCTCAAACTCAAACATCTTCATTTGGAGTCACTTTCCATTAAGAACCTATCCATTAAGAAGACTGTCTTCTAAAAAGCACTTTCAAAGCATAAACAAGAAGGATCTCAGGAAGCAAATGGTTCTTACCCTTACCTAAATTTGAAGCTGTTTTACCAATGTGTAAGAGTAAATAAATATAAACTCATAAAATACTCATCAAAAATTTAAAAGATGAATGTTAGTAATCCCCAGGTTGTATGGGCATCATTCATTCATTGATTGTTGATCCCTCGTAAGTACCAGGTGCCGTACTGCAATCTGGCATTCAGAACAACACTTCTATAGGACAGCAAAGAAAATATGTACAATGAAGACTCACGCAAATGTTTTGGTTCTGCTTTCCTATCCTGCATAGAAGTGTAGAGTGAATCACATTACTGTCTGCCTATACTCACTACGATTATTGTGACAAAATCAACATTTTCTGTTCCCATTTCTTAAAAATGATCTTTCATTATGATAATCCTGGTGAGGTAAATGCTTTGTCTTGAAATATAAGTGAAAAACAGGGTGCATTCATGATAAATAAAGCATAAGTGTGAACTCATATTTTTACTTAGAAAGTCTGAATAACGTTTCTATTGCTCTTGTTTTCTGGTTAAAAAAGAGAATCATGTACCTGCCATCATTTTCTCCGTGTACATGCTCTCCTTTACTCCCACACCCATCCATTTCCACCCACCCTGTTTCTTATTCTTGCCACCCAGTCATGGGCTGGGGGAAACAAGGGGATGGGGACAAGCAGGAAGCAGGGGATAAAGGCTGGGCTGCGAATTTGCTGTGCGAATTAAATGACTTTTTTTCTCATTGGGACAGCAGTTGATGGACAGACAAGAATCATAGGTTGAGAGATTTTAGGAGGGCAGTGCAAGAAGAGTCAAAATGGGAGTTGGACTCTAAACACTTAACTTATTTTAAGAACAGCAGCAAGAATCACTCCGAGCTTGGTATGGTGGTGCACATGTGAAATCCCAGTGCTCAGGGAAGTGGAAGCTGGAGGATTGTTAAATTCAACCCCAGCCTGGTTAACTTATGACTTATTGTGACTTCAGTCTTAAAATAAAAATGGCTGGGCGGGGGATATAGTTCCGCAGAACAGTGCCTCCTTGGCAAGTACAAGGTCCTGAGTTCAATTCCTAGTATCAATCGATCGATTGACCCCAAGAATGGCTGGAGGTGTGGCTCAGTGTGAATGTCCTCAGTTCAATGCCCAACACTGAAAAGAAAGTCATGCCAGAGAAGGGAGGAACTGATGAGTCACGGCATGCCCTGTGTGCCTGACAGGAAGGGATTAATGGCTCACCGGCCAGCAGAAGTCTTCAGCAGAAAACTGATAAGGAGGTGTGGGAGACACTCTCCCTTCCTGCGTCTCCTCCATCTTATAGGTTTTACTTTTGGTTAATAAACAGTCCACTCCCCATTTTTGACCCTGTTTTGATTTCCTCTCTTTTGATTCTGACTCTTATTTATGAATACAGACATTGCAACCATAAACTCGAGGCTTTTATAGGCAAATGGTCACAACTAGAGACCATACTCATAAGTGAACTTACTCATAAGTAAACTTTTTACCAAAGTTTATCAAATTTATCAACCAAGTACTTACTTGCTATATCACCGAGTCAGTACTTTTTTGGTCAGTTTTCTTTAAATGCAGTTAAACCACTGCTTTTTCTACTTTAATTTTCACTTTATTGAAATTAGTCATTAATATCTGTTCTTTTATGTAAATTTTACATTGCTATGATTCATTTTTTTAATTCCCATGTCCATATTCATCCTACTGATTTGCAAATTGTTGTAGCTGTCCTCCTTCCAGATATGTGTGTGTGTGTACACACACACACACACACACCACCCTGCTCCCTACCTCACTGACCTAAGGCTGGTTCCCTTACCCTTGGGCACCTGAAAGGCACTTTTCTCTAGCTGCTCCATGAGCTTTTGTTCTCATAGGCGCATGTGTTCTGCACCTGGTTCCTCTGGTGATGACCAGATGGTGACTATCAGGAGATCAGTAGGAGGGTCCGTAAGTCCCAAACCACAGCCTGGCTGCTTTGAGGATGTAGGGGATCAGAATCTCACAGCTGGCCTGTGATTCACTTGCTGGACATCACTATGTAATCTCATGAGCTAGTAACTCTTGAGAAAATTAAATATGCCTCATATATTTCAGGAAGCTTTTTATTGCCCATGAATTGTTCAATTATAGTACTAATCCAATTTTTATAAATACTTTTATCATTCTGTCTACAGTTCCTAAATGCTTAAAGTGTTAGCAAAACAATGGCCAAATGATAAGCTCCAAGCAGCCAGATGGTACTTCATATCTTTTAATTTTTTTCCTCTTTTATTTATTTATTT
>NW_004955443.1:8248936-8251272 GCF_000276665.1 Chinchilla lanigera | reverse complement strand
CTGACTTGTCCTTGTTGCCCAGGATTGCTTTTGCTATTCTGGGTCTCTTCTGGTTCCAGATGAATTTAAGGCATATTTTCTCAAGATCTGTGAGGTATGTTAATGGTAGTTGAATGGGAATTGCATTGAATCTGTACAGCAGTTTTGGGAGTATGGCCATTTTCACAATGTTGGTTTGGTTCTTCCTATCTATGAGCAAGGAATGTTTTTCCATTTATTGAAATCTTCTTTGATCTCTTTTTTCAGAATACTGTAGTTTTCAATGAAGAGATCTTTGACTTCTTTTGTTAGATGGATTCCTAAATATTTCAAATTCTTGGATGTTATTGTGAAAGGTATGGTTTCCTTAATTTCTTCGTATCTTTTAAGATTCAGTGATAAAGGTCAAAAACAAAGGATCAAAAGTCTTACTTTTTCTGATTGTCATAATTCATCCACTAAAATGTTTTACAGGGCTCACGATGTAGCTCAGTGGTAGAGTGTTTGCCCAGCATGCTCAATTCCTGGATTCAATCCCTAATATTACCCAAAAAAGTTTTACAGCTGACATTACTAAATACATCATTTAATATTTGCATTTTAAACACCGGAAATTTCTAAAATTTAGGAATGAAGTCACAGTTTCTTATAAGTAGTCCAGTTTAAAATGATAACACCTCAGAAATAAACACACCATAAGTGTGCTAACCCTTGATTCTACTTAACCTTTTATTTTATTTTGAAGATAGAACTGAAGTAAAAGAGAATTTGGAGCCATAAACAAACATGAAGTAGACAAGCATTAAATGGAGTGTAAGCACTTTCTCTAACCATGTTATTTGTGGCTTTGACATATATAATACGAAGGTCAGAGTTGTAGGAAAGCCAACCCTTAAGTGTACGACTCTGGGTCATTGTTAGAACTTAATCTTAATTTACCTCGAGGAATTGAGGGAAGCTGAGGGGCCTCCCAGAACCTGTGGATGGGTAAGGGGTCGCTGGCTGCCTGGCTATCCTCTTGGGCTGTGTCGCATTAAATCTGTGCTGTCCTCTCAAGCTTCTCCTTCCTGTACTATCATCACCTCTCAGTCGCCAACACTGTTGAAGTTATTCTTAAAGCCTGCAGTCCATTTTTAAGGATCCATGGGTGGATCATATTTCATTTAACTATACTCAGGATCATTTTAAATTTTTTATATATATAATACCACACTGTGAACATTTATGCATATAAATCTTTATGGGTCTGGTGGTACCATAGAATTACTGAGAAAAAGAACACAAAGATTTTTGAAGTTCTTAATTCCCATAGCCAATTGTCTTCCAGAAGAGCTGTGCCTGTCAGTTGTGGGTGAGAGTGTCCCTACAGCACCACACTTCCACACTAGCTACTTTATTCCGCTGACCTTTGCTAATGTGAAACAAATGCAGTGTTGTCTTGATTGGCATTTCTTCGCCAGTAATGCTCAACATTTTTTATATGTGCTGCTTCTTTTCTTGTGAATTTGCCACTCACATCCTTTACTGGGACATTCATATTATTTATTCCTATTGACTTATAGGTCTTTTTCCTATTGGGAATATGTATTTTTTGTCACATATGTGCATTTTCCTCTTCATTTCATATATAGTGGGCAGTTTTTAAATCCCTTATCTTTCTTTTCTCCTTTTTTTCCCCAGTGCCAGAGATGGGTCTCACACATGCTAGGCAAGTATTCTACTGCTGATACATTACCAGTCTCCCCCTCATTCTCTTATGACAGATTATAAAATATTATAGAGTATGTACCTGAATGTTTTATGCTGAGAAACAGTTCATTGTTGCATTTATAACACTATAAAAAATGATGTATAGTTTTTATAGTAGTTCTTAATTCTTAGATACAAAATTGCAGTCTGACTTGGGCTGCCCAGACGGCATAAAACACTTGATCCCGTTGTAACTTGTTGGAGTTAATAATAATGTAATGGCCCACATTTCCATAGTTCTGTTTTGCAATTTCCAAAGCACCTTCACAAATGTTAGATTGTAAAATGAAAATATAGCCAATGGCTAACAATCTGTAATTACTTACCCGCTATGATCTTTTCCTTCCTATTGCAATAAAGGAAAATAGAGGTTAATAAATATAAAACACAGGCAACACTTTAATACTTCTCATCAGGACTGAAAGTTTCAATTAAATCATTGTACATTGTGTGCTAGATATAAATTTTATAAATGAGAAAATATTTTATTTTCAAGGAGCTGCTCTACCAGAAAGGCAAGATCACCATGCTTTTAAAAGATAATAATTAACAACCTTAAAAATGTTGACTGAAGTTTCATTTTTATGGGCCGGAGATATAGTTCAGTG
>NW_004955443.1:8239280-8248836 GCF_000276665.1 Chinchilla lanigera | reverse complement strand
TCCTGGTACCAAAAAAAAGTTTCATTTTTATGAAATATATTATATATTATTATTATATAAAATACACACATGTGTATACCTTATGTGAATAGCACATTTTCTTTTCTTTCCCCTATTTGAAACCATGCTGGTTTCTATACTAATATTCTGCAGAAAGACCATTTTGGGGCCAAAAGCAAGAACAACAGCAATAATCAATGGCATTTGTTGAACATTTCCTATGTGCAACTGGAAATATATGAATGTTTTATATGGATTATTTTATTCAATCCCCTACCAATTCTTTGAGGGAGCTACTGTTATTAATCCAGTTTTACAAACATACACACATAGGCACACAGGTGCAGAGAGGTTAAAGAACATGCTCAAATCAGGTAATTAATGAAGAGCAGAGCTAGCTTTCAAACCCAGAGTTTGACTGCAAACTGACTGCTCTCAACCTAGGATAGTATCACACCTCCACTCTCAGGCTGCGTAAGGGAAGGTATGCCTGGAAGGATCGCCTATAAAACATAAATATAGTCCTTACACTGTACTAACCTGGGGTATCACTAGTAGCACTATTGACATTTAGAATATCTAAAATGCAATCCTCTGTTGGGGGGCACTGCCCTGTCCATTCTAGGGTATTCAGCCAGTTTTGACAATGGCAACAAAAAAATGTCTATAGATATTGGCAAAATAGCTCCCAGTTGAAAACCACTGCGGTAAACACTTCACTTACGTTTCTAAGTCATTCAATCCCCATAACGACCCTATGAAATAGTTACTATCATTCTTTCCATTTTACTCACTTCAGGCCAGTTCTATTCTGGGTAATCTAATCATCTAGAAAGGGAATTTAAAAGACAATTCATAATCTGGATCAGCCTAATTACTTCTAGTTGTATTACTTGCAGATAATTATCTACATTGGCCACACAGCAATCCTTAGGTTAACACGTTTTGTACAGAAAATAATCTTTTTAACAAGGTTTGTGGGAGTACAAAGGAGAGGGCCCTGGGAAGATCCAATCTCCCCCCCCATTTTGCCGTTCACTCAACAAATATTTACTGAACACTTATAAAATGTCAGGCAGTCTCCTGAACCCTGGAGATTCTGCGGCAAACAGACAAAACCCTTGCCCTCACATTCCAGCGGGACCAAGCATTCACGTGAAAGACCATAATCGTGAAATATATTTTTAAGGTAAAGTGAGGCATTCTGGAAAAGAAAAACTCAAGCAAAGCCTGAAGGTGAGACACGCTACCACAGAGTGGGGCAGCACACGTGTTGCTTTAAATAAGGATGCTAACGAAGGTCTTGAATGATTCCATTTCTAAGATACCGGAGAGGGGGCAAAACTACAGGAACAGAAAATAGAGAAGTGGCTGCCAGAGGGAGGAGGTGGATGGAAGGGTTAACAACAAAGTGACACAAGGGAATTGTTAGGATCATGGAAATGTTTCACAGCTTCCTTGTGCTGGTGATTATGCAACTATTAGGTGTGAGTCAAGATTCTAGCACTGTACACTGGAAAGGGTGGATTTTATTATATGTAAATTATAACTAGTCTCTCTCTCTCTCTCTCTCTCTCTCTCTCTCCCTCTCTCTTCCCTCCCTCATAGCCTCTCTTTGCTCTTTTAGAAATAGAGATTATTAAGAAAGAAAGGAACTGCTGTGTGGTTTCTGAGGCTGGCAGCTCTCCCCTGGGCCACAGCTTGAGCTTCATAGACGAGAACTCCAGAGGGCAGGAGATGACAGAGATGCTTTGTTCATCCTCTTCAGTGACTTCGGTGACACTGCTGCAAAGAACCCCGGGGCATGAGGGCACCAGGAGGTCACCTCTACAACAGCCCATGAAGCCAGCCAGGCCAACTCGGGAAACACAGCCAGCCTCGCAGAGGACCAGAAAATGCGCTCAGCATTATTCCAACACTGGGCTGTGGTTCTCTTGGTGTTTTTTTTCCCCAGAGGGAAAAATTGGGTTTCATCCATGACCACCATGTTGAGAATGCTCAGAACCGGGCAGCGGAGCCCCAGGCCTTCGCACTCACTCCTCAGAGGTGGCTGGCTTTCCTCTGCCCAGTCCACGAAAGGGTGCTTTGCTAGCACCGTCCCCACCCCAGTCACCTGTGGCTGGAAGGCCATTTGTTCTCTGCTAACAAATCCCGCTGCACTGATGGGGCTGCTTATGCAGGAAAGAACCTGTTGGAGCCAGTTTCTCTAAAAGGATTGTGATTTGGTCTGATTTACCCAGATGGAGCACTCAGAAGGAAACAAAGAAGGGAAAGGATCCTGGAATGAATTTCTAGGACCACTGTAGTATCCCAGCCTCTAGCAGCAAAGCTTCTGGCAGCTAATTTGACACTGAAAATGTATTAACTGATTAATTATATGGATAAAGAGGAAAGCATGATCAAGACATTTGGAGTGATGCTTGAATAATGTAAGGACTTTTGACTCTTTGATAAAGTAAAATCAATTGCTCAGAGTCTGAAAGTTATCATGTCCAATAAATGCAGTCTCAGGTTAAAAAAAAAGAAAAACAGGCTGCAACTAGAGAACCCTTCTGAATCTAAATGACTCTGTTTCTTGATTTTCTTGGGGTTGGAGCAAGGGAGAATGAGATACTTGTTTTCTTTTTCCTCTGTATTGCTTACATTATTGACTCTGAGTGTCTTCTGATGTGTACAGTGCGTGCCACCTTCTAGTCACCCGCTGTTTTTCTATCTCAGGTCAGCTGCTTGTTACTCAGCCAGAATCTTCCCTCAAGAATTCTGGGCTAAGTATAGTCTCTGAATATAGAATGCAAGTGTGAACACAGACATGTGTGTTTCAGAAAAGATGAACAAAATGGAGCCAAGAGAGGAAGAGAGAAGATTGATAAGAACACTTTGGTTTACATATCTACATATCCATTGTTGCTGATTCCCATCCCCGTAACAAGTAGCACAGAATCTTCTGGCTGTAGGCCTTGTAATTTTCGGTGAGTGTTGCTGAATGGGTACTTTACTAGCAAAGTATCAGCAGAGTAACAAACCTGAATGCTTAAACTTGTATAGCAGTCATGGACTTCTCTGAAAATATGAAAACAGAAAGCAGATTGAGTGGTTCCTGTCTGTTAGTGATCATGAAGTGATATATCAAATAAAAGATATATCCTGAAACATTTGTTTGTTTGTTTGTTTGTTTGTTTGTTTGTTTTGAGTATTGGGAATCAAACTCAGGACCTTGAGCTTGCCAGGCAGGCACTGCGCCGCTAAGCTATGTCACTGGTCCCTTCTGGAACATTTTTTGACTCATGAAAAGTTAACATCAATTAGTAGTCTTGCAACTGTTATTTTTAAAAGTTTAACTATACTGAGATACTGGAATGATTTTTAATGCAGAACAATAAACAAAAACACTCCATGTTTATTCCCTCATAACCCTTGTCCTTGTAAATTTTATGGAATCCTAAATTGAAAACCCAGTGGTACAGCACTATAAATTAGAGGAAAATTCCTGTCTGTATGTGTTGTAATACTCAGGGAAGGAAGTGATCATACTCTTATGAGTTGCTATTTCTCAAGGTTTTGTAGGCAAGGGGTGTTTTCATTCATTCATCCATTCATTCATTCAGAAAATATTCATGAGTTCCTATAGTGGTAGTCAAGGAAACAGACAAATAAGCCAACATTCACAGCCCAGTGAGTAACTGTTAAAATAGAGGGGTACCCAGGGTACTACGGGAACACATTCAGCCTGGAAAGTTCCAGCTAGAGATTGCCAAAAGAGGTGACCCTGGAGTTGAGTAGAGATCCATCAGATATTGGAAAGGAGGGTATTCCACATGAAAGAACATAGTTAAAGGCAGAATAGTGGGATAAATGATATGTTTTAGACACTGTAAATAGAAGGATCTTATGCCCACCATGCTAAGGTTGCCTTTAAAACAACAGAGGCTCACTACAGCATATTAAGCAGAGTCCAGGAGGATGAACAGAATTTTGTTTGTGTTTTATACATTTTTCCAGCTAGAAAATGCAGTCTGATTACAGGAGAACAACAGGTGAATGGAAATGTGTGCGTGAGAGAATGCACATTCTT
Source organism: Chinchilla lanigera (assembly GCF_000276665.1). Taxonomy (NCBI): domain Eukaryota; kingdom Metazoa; phylum Chordata; class Mammalia; order Rodentia; family Chinchillidae; genus Chinchilla; species Chinchilla lanigera. Next base: position 8,244,764 of record NW_004955443.1, on the reverse strand, counting down.
TCCTGTGTCCCTAGCACTATGTGGGGCAGTTTTTATGTGAACACTCTGGGGACTGTAAGCAGTGGGCTGACAGTGGGCTTGTCATGAGTGTAAAGAGTGAGTCTCCCCAGCAGTAAGGGCCCATACATTGTTAGCACAGTCCTGCAGTGTGACTGGGGCTATGTCATGTCCTGCTGACCGGAAGGAAGAATGGAGCCCATCTTAATCACTTTTCCATGGCAGAGCCACAATACCCAACATCTGAGACCTCAAGGGGGAGAGGTTTTTTTTGGCTCACAGTTACAACCCAATTCAGCCCCTACTCAGCTGGCTCCAAGGCAGGAAGGCCATAGTGGAAGGTCTGGCAGAGGAAACTGCTCACATCCTGGTGGTCAAGAAGCAGAGAGAGAAGGAGGAGCTGGGAAGGGTGATCTACCTTTGCAGGTCCTGCCCTCAGTGGTCCTGCCTGTTCCAACGAGCTCTGTCTCCTAACAGCACATTCAGCTATGGATTTTTCCCACTTTAAACACCTGAGGCTTTAGGAAGACATTGCAGATCTAAACCATAACACAGTGGGAGAGCAGATACCTTGGCTTTGGCTAGGCTCTGGTTAGGACAAGCTTGCATACGGTTTTAATTACTTTTCTCATTGCTAAGACAAAATACTCAACATCCAAAGTTAAAGGAGGAAAGGCATATTTGGCTCACAGTTTGTAGAGGTTCCAGTCCATAACTACCTGGCTCCAAGGCAGAGTGGCACAGTACATAGGCAGTACAGAAGAGAAAGAGTTTATGGCAGGCAGAAGAAAGCAAAGCAAGGGATTAGCCAAGCCTCTTGTTGTCCCTTATATTGTATCCAGGCTACTTAGGGAGGGTAGCACTCACATCCTTAATCCTAGTGCCCTTGAGCCTAGCACTGCACCATGAATCAATTCCAGAAAAAGCCCCATGTGTGACTGCATGAGGCTTTGCGGGACATCTAGATACAAACCATAACACAGAGAAGGCAGAAACATTACCTTATTATGTGGAAAAAGAAAGGACCTGGAGGGAAGGATACCAGAGAGACTACCTACAAATTTATACCTTCCTATTACAAGTAGAAGTTTGTTCCTAGAAGAATGGAAACTACAGAATAGCTGAACAGATGAGTGAAGTTATTGGTGTCATTTATATTTTCTTAACAATTTTAGTTTTACTCTCCTTTAGATTTTAGTGAAGTTTATTTTAAGAATTCTAGGTTGGCTTGCCTGGTAGAGAATCAAGGGTTGATTAGTTGATTGATTGGCTGATTGATTGATATTTGGTATTTGGGCCAGTGACGGGAGAACAAATTATCCTGGGAAACCAAGATAGGCCAGAGTGAAAATCTGAGATGAACTACAAGGGGTCACATTTTCGGTTAGATTCACCTGGCCACCTGTGTTCTCTAACCTGGAGATATTTCTGCCAGGGGTGTGGTACGGTCCTACTGTCTACAGCCCAGGGCTTCATACAGTCTAGGAAAGTGCTCTACCACACAGCTTCAGCCTTAGCCATAGCTCTGTGTCTTAACAGACTGTTTTCATGTGAGCCCCTTCGTGAACAGCAGATATACTGCTAAAGAAATCCTAAAATTTTAAAAGACGTCTCATTTCTAGGATCCAGGTTTTGAACACATACACTGTATATAATCACAGTTTTATCTTTTAATCCTCCCCATCCACACATCAGCTATCAGAGCAGAAAATTGAAAAGTCAAACCATTTACTTATGAAGGGCATGTGCTCACTATGATTAAGTTCTATTTACTACCAGTACATTTTACCCAGATTAAAATATTAATTATGCAAGGATGGAAGGAGGGGTAATCCCTTTCCTGCCCATCTTGAGGGTCATGGCTGACACCTCTATATAAATGACACTGAACAAGAGGAAGCACAACAAACTGATCAGTTTTCCATGATGTGGATATCTTCAGAGTAAAGACCCAAAGATACAGAAGGAGGTAGCTACTTTTATAGTTAGGTTTAATGAAGCAGGGACAGCTCTGTAGAAATGTGAATGGGCAAAAAGGCTCTGAGCGGATGGGAGCCGACCAGGCAAGAAAACCTAACAAGGTCCAGCTGTGTAAATTCTTCTTGACCCGCTCCCCTGCCTCAGTTACAGCATTTCTTCCCCACAGAGAGGGGATCCCTACAGAATGAGGGTCTATGTTCTGTAATCTAACAATGCAGACCCAAGAATATCCTTATGTTCACCTCTTACATGGAAAAGTAGCTATAATAATAATTTTAGGCTTTATAGCTGGCTTGGGGGAAAGAGTTCTGGTTTCTAGGATCCTGTTTCCAATCAGCTAAGGTTTGTTTTTGGAAATCATGAATCAGCAAAGCGGGGCTTCGCCAGCGGCTCTCGGCTCTTGGTGTTACAGCTTTGGGACTCCAAGTCCTATAGCAGAGTCTGGTCTCTATGGATCCCCATCAAATGATCCTATGAAATGTCACAGATTGCCGCTGGCTATCACCCAGTGCCGCTCACTGACAATCGTCAGTCCTGGCGGTTGCTGCTGGTCTCTGTTGGTCATCACTATGTCCAGACACAGGTCTCCTCTGCCAATTTCCACTGATTTTTTGTCAATTTCTCCCTCAGGTCTCTAGAATTCCCTCAAGGTTAATAGCCCCTGATGTTTAAAGCTCTTTAGAAAATAACATGCTCCAATAGCACACTAAGAAATAATCCTATGTAGATTTGCAGGTCCTTCCTAGTCTACGCTACCTGAAAAATAATCACCAGCAGATTTACAAACTGTCCACCAGAGGAACAGTGTGTATTGTAGCACAGGTAAGCCAGGACAGTACTACACTAAAGACAGCCAATCCCAAGTTAACACCAAGAGTGTGAGGGGAGTGCCCTTTGATAGAGCAGCAGTAGGCTCGTGATTGGCCAAAATATGAGCCTGCACATTGGTCCAAAATGGAGCCTACTGGCTGGTTTGAATTGGAGCCTGCAGATTGGTGCAAATTCAAGCCCACTGTTTGATTCCAGTTAGAGCCTGCCTCCATTAGAGCAAACATCTCCTTGGGTGGCTGTAGGACATCCAGGACATCCCTAGCTGTAGCTGTCAATCAACACATGCTCCCTGCTGACTGAGGTGGGGGAGAAGACACGCCCTCCTTTGGGAAGGGTGAATTCCAGTTTCTGTGATTTACCTTGAAGTATGAGAGCTAAAAAACATTAGGGCAGGACGAGGATAAAAACTCTGATGCTGCTTTTTGAGGCCTTTATTTTGGATAAAATGTCTCTGAGCCCCCACAGCTGTTAACCTTGCTCTCGTGATTACTATCAATTAAAATTGTTTGAGCACTTACAAAAGACATAGTATTAACACCATAGTGTCAAGTTATCCACATAAAATTTTAGGTTTAATTATTTCACTTCTGATCATGGCTATATTTTCTCTCTGAGACAAATACTAAGACTTTCACATCATTTATTGATCTACCGTTACTCTCTGATTCTATGGATCCACTTACGGGGCAAGTTGTACGATCTCAGCATAAATCCTGAGCTGTAACTTCTTCAAATGCTCAGTATTGCCAGAATGAGAGATAAAAAACAGCCTTTTCCAATTCTAATTTTCAAAGAGTAAAACTGGGCTACATTTTAGAAATATACTTAAGTCATGTTTCAAGGTATACCATGAGAACCTTTGATCACTATAAAAAAGAGTACAAGCTATCTCTATGTGGAGTCATTTTTCCATCCAAAAACTATTTGCTCAGTAGTGAACTAAATAAAGCTCTGTTCTCATGGAGTTTACATTCCAGTGGGACTAGACAGTCAAACAGATGTCAGGTGTGCTCTGCGGATGGGGAGGGAGCGAAGTTTCCACAGACCACATAGATCACACCTTTCCTGACTAGGAAAGGTAATATGAAGGAACACCGGAGACCTTTCCGTGAGTAGCTAAGAGCCTGCCAGATACACGAGGGACACGCGAGGGCTCGGCCAGAACGTATCTGGTTGTAGGCAGAAGAAGAAGTAATCCAGTGCTGGGAAGGCCCAAGACAGAGAGTGGTGGGAGTGGAAGCCAGATCACCAGAGCATTTTCATTGCTTTCACTGGGCTGGTGGAGCAAAAAATCCAGTTAGTAAATCAAATGAAACAGATTTCAGAATAGTATGAACAATATATTTGACAAAAAAAGAGACAGAGAGAGAGAGAGGAAAGTGTATGGGACTTCCTGTGTCCTAAAGCAGTATTTAATTTTTACTACAATTATAATCTGATTAGATTGCAAAGCTTTTCTAGTGTTTCTCACCATAAATCAGAACGAAAAGGCTTGAATTAAAACTCCAAAACTGAACAAGAAGTAACTATGAGCAGGGGGAACAGTAAGAAGAAAGTCACTTGCTGTTAATGATCACAAATGTTAATGCTGAAAAAAGCAGAGTGCTGAAAAATAGTAACAAATTCCAAAATTTCAGGCTGGAGGTTTATATGTCTTTTTTTTTTTTTTTTTACCTAAAGACAGTGCCATGGAGGTAATTTTTAATCCACGCATGTAGGTGTTGTTGTAAGGGGCCAGAGGGTGTCTCTTCCACACATCTCAGATAAAAACTGTGTCGTGTGCATTGTGGTTGGAACCCGCCTTGGAAGAGTTTGTGATACATCCCCTTCCTGATTGTAACAATGTTAAATCGTCCCATCCTCTTCCCTTTGAACTAGCAGTCCATGTCAGTGCTTCATGATTTTACATTATGTTGCTTTTTCTAACCATTTTCCCAAGAGGAAATGGACAAAATATCCTTAAATAGCTCTCCCAGCCGCCCCAGGCTGCTACCACAATTTGGTTCTGTTATTCAATTACTAGTCTTCTGGACCACTTGCTTTGTACTGGGTTTTTATTATGGAGACCTACTGATGATCTGAGCAAATGTCATTGGAGGAAATGGCCACATTTAACTACCACAGACAGCAGATAGCTAGATCTGAGTGGCAAACACTCAATCTGCAAAAATAAAGAAAAAAGAATATAGGGATTACTTTGAGAAACAAAATCAGTCAAGTATTTGGTTTATACATCTCTCTGTGGAATGAAGCTCCCTCCCTCCTTTACCCCCTGACTTATAAGGGGTAGGTGGGAGCATAGCAGTTTTCTGGAACTCATTGATGAGGTAACATACAAAGGTGAGAACGCTGAAGAAGGCATACAACTCTTAGTAAGTTCCCTCAAAGCTCGGAGAAAACACAGGCCGCCGCTCTGATCACCTTCCAGCCCTGCAGAGGGACCTCATCCAGAACTTCCACCCCCAGGAATTCCCCTTATCCCAGTATTAAGGAGCGGGAACACCCGGAATCTTTGTCAGGCAGGCGGTGCCCCGCCCCTTCTTCGCCAGAGCCCCTCCCAGGCCGGCGTCCCCTGCCCCTAGAGGTCCCCTCGCCGCCGCTGCCCGCCCCCTTTCTCCCTTACTCCGGGTCGCACGCGGTCCGCCGGGGGCGGGGCCTGGAGGAGAGGCGGGGACT
>NW_004955443.1:8210077-8238742 GCF_000276665.1 Chinchilla lanigera | reverse complement strand
GCAAAGTTCTCGGCGCGGCGTCGCTGCTGCTCCCACTGCTCCCCGGACCCCTGCGACCCATAAAACAATCTGGAAGCCATGTCGGGACACCCCCACACACCAGCCCCGCGCTGTTCCCCGCCGGCCGTCGCGGCCGGAGTTTTCCTTTTAGGTAGCGGCCTCACCCCGCGGGGGTGTAGAAAAAGGAGGAGATTGATCTAGACATCGGGCTTGCTAGGTTAAAACTTTTTGCATTTAGACGTTTATTTAAGTGCATATTCCACAATTCAAAAACTGGTGGAAAAAGTTTGCTGTGAAGCGTGACTGTCGCCCTTACGATCGTTTTGATTTTTTAAAAAAATATTCCAGAGTCGTTGATACAGTCACAAAATCTGAACGGTAGGAGGGATACAAAGTCTCACCCAGCTACCCCTGCGAGCCAGGATTACCCTTTCCGTGGGCATCCTTTCAGAGATGTGTACATGCCCAGCTTCCTTTTAAAATGAAACTGCTGTTACTAAGTGCATAGCAGTTTTACTAGTGCCCAATAAATGTTAATTCTTCTTCCTTTTAGGAAAGTTTAATAAGTCTTGCTTCCTCTTAAACTGTTTGATAAGTCCTTTTGGTTATTAGGACACCGAGGAAAACCTTTTTCTGGTTTAAAAGAATTTACTGGCTTGAATGTACAGTATTGTGTACAGTGTACCCATTGGCTTGTCAGGACTTAGTGTGAATACTACTTTTACATCAAGTCGAATATACTCAAATTTTTGGTAATGGGGCCCGGAGGGAGAAAGCAATACGAAATTGCAAGGAGAAACTAAAAATATACAATTTAGAGTTCCAAAAATTATTTGAAGCAGTTCAGTGCTGATGTAATACAATCGGATGAAACAAACTAAATGAGAATATTGAGGACAGCAAGAAAAAAATATAAAGTGAAGGGAAAAGAAAATACCAAGTATATAATATGAAGTCCTGTACTAGAGTTGAGTCACAATTTGGTCTTTAGGCTTCTTTGAGGAAACAGTGGGTTAGGCTTCAATATATTTCTTATTCCAATTAAGATAAAGAACATATCAGTTCTGTCTAAGCATGGCATTTTGTAGAAATGAGGCCTAAAGAACATTTTCTCATGGGCCCTAATAAAAGGGAGGTTATGAGTCAGTTGACAACATCTTTAAAACGTCCTTGCAGAAAATAGTAAATTCGAAACAAAAACATTCTTCTATATAAGACAGTAATAAAACTGTACATTCAAAATAAAATAAAATAAAACTGAGAATAAGTTCTCCAAAGGCTTCATTTGATCATCATAACTTTCCAGGCTAGTATTTCCTAAACTATGTTTGAAGGAATAGTTTGTTTCTTGAAATAAGATTCTGAGCTCAATAAGTTTGAGATAGCAGGGTTAGACAAATTTCACCTGTTTGTTTGGGTTTTGTTTTTTTTTTAACCAAAGAATTTCCTGAAAGTTTATGATGCTGGTGTCCAAGTTGACTCTTTCTTAAAAGAGGGATATATTTTATGACCTTTTCCAAATTTAATGAATTGTCTGTTCTTCAGGTAGTTTTTCATAAGTATGTCTTATAATTGAAGTTTGATAAAAACTAGAAAGCAAAAGGCTTGAAGTTAGTCTATTTAATAAGAACCAAAGTGAAGTTAATTTAAAAGTCAGGATTTTAATATGCTGTGTGTCAGAGGAAAAGACTGTTTTTCCCCGAATTCCTTCACAATTCTCCACTGTTCTTCTGCAAGGTGCCTATTGGACTAAGTGACCTCTACAGCATCTCTCTGTTCTGTGTTTTAGAGTACCTGCTACAAAGTAGGGTAGGTATAGCAGGTGGAAGTTCTTCAGGAATTACTGTACTTTAATTGATTATTCCTCAGTGTGAGCATGTGATTGGCATGTTATTTTACAACAGTTTGTACTCTTAACTTACAATGAAGTCCTAAATTTGGTGGATGTCAGAAACCTTAGAAAGCATAATACATAGTAGAAAAGAGCAAGAAATGTGAAACCAGGAAATTTGGGATTGTGCTACTAGTGTGCAAGGTTTCCAGCAACTTTCTGAACTTTTCTGAATCTGTTTCCTTATTGGTAAGACTAATTACAGCATGTAATTCATCCATGGAAAAAATGCTGAGGCTGTACTAAGTGGCACAAAAACAGGTTAAGGATATAAAAGAAATAATGTATCAAAAATCCTTTATTGCCAAATTGATTCCATTCCTGAGTAGAGAAGAGTTGGAAGGGCAAGAAAGAGCACTTTATCCAAATATACTTGGTTCTTGAATTTAAGGTGGCAGGTTGTGAGAGATTGGTTTAAAAATGTATCTGAATCTGCTGAGTGTTGGTGCACACCTGTAATCCCAGCACTCTGGGAGGCTGAGGCAGGAGGATTACAGGTTTGAGGCCAGCCTGGGCAACTTAGCAAAATCTTGTCTAAAAATGAAAAAGTTTAAAAGGGCAAGGGGTGTACCTTAGTTATGAGGGCATCTGGGTTTTATCCCCACTACTAAAAGCAGAAAAAAAAAGAAACCAAACTGAATCTATTCAGTTCCTGTGCTTGAATTATGAGTTTGAATAATGTGGGACACTTCTAGACGAAAGTAATTTCTAAAGGATGTACTGCTGTATCAAATGTTACTGTTGTAACAAATTAAGAGCAAAAGTTTCATTCATATTCACTCTTCACACCATTTATGAGAAAGGTGTTTGCTGCATATATCAGGCAGGATAGGTTATGCTGTGGGAACAAAAGACCCTCACATCCTGGTGGTTTAAACTGGTGAAGGTTTTACTTCTGTCACCCTACATGGCCGGTGAGGGTCAGCATGAGAGCTCTGTTCCAGCTTAGGTACCCCAGACGTGAGAGGCTCATCTTAACACAACCTTCCCCAGTTGTTAGGACATGGGAAAGGATGTGGTAAATACAGTCACTGTACACTGGCTCTGAAAGTCTTCTAGTTAGAAGTGAATAGTTGACTTCCATTGCCATTTCATTAGCCAGACAAGTCATACAACTACACCTAACTTCAGGAAGGTAGGGAAATGTGGCTTTACCATGGAGAAGGAAGACTGAAATAGTCTATGAACATTCTTAATGACTGCTTCACTGAGAGTCTTCATGGTTGTAAGAGTTAAGATTTATAATTTGAATAAATCAAAGTCAAATTACATTTTTCAGTATTCTATTTTTTAAAAAAAGTTTTTGTGTGTAAACAATTGTGCTAATGAGAATTATAAAGAATATATTTTAATTTGAAATGAAATGCTGTTAAAAACTCCACAATTAGATTTATTATTTTGGCCAAGTGAATTTAATTCTGTTTTAATTGTATGGCCATTCAGTAAACATTTGTTAAATGTATATAAGGCATTATGTTGGGTCCTATGAGGATGAAAGTAAACAGGAAATCTATAATCTCAATAAAAAATAACTTTAATGTGAATTCCCTTTGTCTTCCTCTTAAGGCAGCATTAATATAATTTTTCAGTATGATGGAACCTCTTTATGTGTGTGTGTGTGTGTTACGTATTTTTATGTTTCTTACCCTCCCCTCGCTTTTTTTTGGTCTTAAGGATTATTTTCTGAAAAGGTACACAAAATTACTTAAAGTAGCTTAAGCAAGAGGAATTTTTTTTAAGAGGAATGTTTTGTTAGAAGAGTAATATAGCTTTATGTGAGAAGCTAAGGGCAAGAAGGACAGCTAGGCCTCAGCAGCAAGTGATATCAATGACAATAAAGTTAGGAGCTAGGTAGGGCTACTTTCTCTAGGTCTGTGTGATTTCTTCATAGTCTCTCTCTGCTCATATATTGTGTTGTTCTTTTTCTCTCTTGACTAATTTTCCTCTGTTTTGTTGTTAAGTGGATGCTTCACCCTAAGAGTTCACACGCTTGAAACTAGAGTCTTTAACAATTCCAGCAGATACAGACTTTTTTCAGTGCCACCATCAGAGTTTAGAAATAATGGAGTTGGCCCCAGAGCTTAAGTTAGGATAATTGGCAACCTTATAATAGAGAAGGAGGCAGTTCTAATAGTTAGCACTCAAACCAGAGATGCCATCAAAAGTTCTGCAAATACAACATCAGCTTGCAAATTCTAGTGGGACAGACTGGTTACAATACTCAGGAAAAGTAGGAGAACTGGAGCTTATTCGGAGCTACTATGTATTAACCCCAGACACTGGCTGTTATGGTTTGTGTCTGGGTGTCCCCCCAAAGCCTCCTGCGGCCATGGGGCAGGCTTTTAGAGTTTGATTGATTATGGGTGTGAGAGCTACACCTGCCCTGGGGTGGATAGTTTGCATATGTAAGGGAGAGGAAGAGGGTGCTTCTGGCCATTTCCTCTTGTGTGTGCTTGTTGCTTTTGCTGTGTTCTGCTGCCATGAGCTGTAGCCCTCTGCCATGTGCCAGTCTGCCTTGTAACCTGCCAAGTATGGACTGAAACCTCCACAAACTGTAAGCAAAATAAACCTTTCCTTCCTTAATTTTGGGTGTCAGGTATTTTGTCCCAGCAACGAGAGAAAAGTAACCAAGACACTGGCAAATGGCATCTCTGTTGTAATTCATTCAGTCATCTCTTCCTCTCATAGGCTGAATTGTCCAATTCTTAAAAAGTCACCAGCTTCTATCCTGATACAAGGCCCCTTGGCTTCTCAAGGCAAATAATGTAGGAAGAAGGGAGCACTTAGTATGCTAGCTTGCTGTGTTCTTTTCTGCCATTGAAACTGATCTCCAAGGTACTCTTTATCTGGACATTTTTCATTTTAACATGTATCTCTTTATTTTAAAGAGAATTTTGAAAAACTGACAATGACAACAACATTGACCAAAACAAAGCAAAAACAATAAAAATGATACAGGGTTTCAAAACAGAGTAATAGGAATTAACAGGGGTTGTTATATTAAATATTGTTATTTTCAGTAAAGTTGCTCACATTACCATCTGTAAGAATGTAAGATTGGTCAAAACATTAAAGAGAATAAAAAATAATTTTAAAAAATTAGAAAGGATACAGAGCTTCACTAGACAAGATGATAGGAATTCATCAATGGTTGTTATATTGCATATTGTTGTCTTCAAATTAGTTCTTGAGATTACCAGATATTACCATGCAAAATTGGTAAAAAAAAATTTAAGCATTAACTATTCCTTTCAGTAAACCATTAGACATCAGCAGTACAATTAGCCCAGCTATCCTTCTGTATACATGTTTTTCCCTTCTTTCTTTGTCTCCTTTCCCTCATCCCAGTTGTTCTTTCCTTTGAGCAATTTATTTCCCTTTCATAATACCTATACCTTTTGGGTTTTTTTGTTTTGTTTTTGGTTTTTTTCCAGTACCGGGAATTGAACTCATGACCTCGCACTTGCCAGGCAGGTGCTGTGCCATTGAGCTAAATCCCCAGACCCCCTTTTGGGTTTTATTTACTCTTTCAGGTTCTTACACTAGGGAGACAATACAATGTTTATACATATGGGTCTGATTTATTTCACTTATGGGTATGGTCTCTAGTTGCCTCCATTTACCTATAAAAGCCTGGAGTTTATCTTTTTTTTAGTAACTGAGTAATACTCCATTGTATAAAAACACCACATCTTTTTTATTCATTCCTCAGTTGATGGGCATTTGGGTTGTTTCCAAGATTTAGCTATGACAAATTGTGCTGCTATAAACATAGGTGCACATATAGCACTGTGGTATGGTGTTTTTAATTCTTCTGGGAAAAATATCCAGAAGGGAAATAGCTAGGTTAAGTGGGACCTCTAATCCTAGTTTTGTGAGGAATCTCCACACTGATTTCCACAGTGATTGCACCAGTCTACACTCTCACCTTTTTCCCCACAGCCTCTCCAGCATTTGTTATTGGTTGATTTCTTGATGATAGCCATTCTTTCTGGTGTGAGATGAAATCTCAGTGTTAACGTGTATCTCTTTACCAACTTAATTTATTTTTAAAAATTTCCATTCTTTTTGTTGTTGTTGTTGTTGTTAGTTTGGTTAGTTAGCTCCTCTAGCAAAGTTCCCTTGCATTCTTTACCTGGACAGTACCTTCTTGATGCTGTGAAGAGGGTAGTACATGATATCTGGGAAAAGGGATCTCCAGAAAAATAACAACAGAGGAAAGTGAGCAAGAACTGTGTATAAGAGTAGGTACAGTAGTATTTATCAGATACATACAGAATTAGGTTATTTGGGTTTAGGGTGTAGAAGATCTGGAATATCAGTCTAAGATGTTTTTATACTCTTAGTGCTATGCAAATGAAGTCTGCTTAGGTTCAGTTAAATGCTCAGATTCAGAAAGCTATTACAGGCTGGTCCACTCAGAAGGCTAAGACAGGAATCCCAGCTTGCCATCAGGGCAGCATCAGTGTTCTTTATATGTGGGAGTGATCTTCGCAACAGTCCCTGCAAGTGGCTCCTGTATCATCTGGCCAAACCTCAGAGGAGGTGCACATTAGGTAGTTACAGGAGCTACCTAGACTTGAAAAACCCCTGTCCTACCAGACTCTTCAAAACTCTATAGATTTAGCTTCTAGGATCCCGGAGTCACGCCAATTAAAAGAGCCAATCACATTACCAAATGTGATTGGCACAGGAAGGTCATAGCTATAGTTTCCTTATGAAGTATTTATAGCACCTGAGTCCTGATACAAATTTACTAACCAGAGAGATTGTTTTTACCATAGGCAATGCTGCCTAGTGGTGTAGTTGACATGCCAGACTGGACAAGAGGGTTAACTGAGGATTAAACACAGAAAACTTTATTTAATCACACTTGTATTGTCCACAGTGCCTTTCATTTGGGGAGTGTTCTATATTTATGTTGCTTATTTTAATGTAGTATGGTGGAGCTTTTCATCATGGATAAAGTATAAAATAGTTTGAGAGAAAGCTGAAGCTGATCGTATGTGAAGACTGATCATTAAAAACCCTGAATTCTATACTAGAGATCTTGGCCTTTATTATCATATAAAGATTGAAAATAAAAGAATAAAAGTTTTAGGTAAAAGGATATAGTCAAGAATTTTTAGGGGCTGGGGATTTAGCTCAGAGGGGCTGGGAATTTAGCTCAGTGGCACAGCGCCTGCCTGGCAAGTGCGAGGTTGTGAGTTCGATTCCCGGCACCATAAAAAAAAAAAAAAAAGAATTTTTCTCTAGAAGGTTACTTTTGCTATACTGGGGAGGTAAAGAAGAGAGGATTTAGACTTGAGCTGGTTGATTCATTTCAATCTAATACTGTATTTGCCCTTCTTTGCACATCTCTAAAAATAATTCAGTTGACATGTAGTGATTAGCCATTTCTGATTATGAGCAGCTGAGAAACAGTCTTCATACTTTTCTTCTCTCTTTTGCTCACATTGCCCTTTACTGCCTTTTCTTACTTGGCTTGTACTCTTCTAACATAAATATATTATTTACCAAATGTGATTGGCCCTGCAGCCGAATTAAGTTGATTTATGATTTGCTGAGTCTGTGTTCAGCCCCAGGCAGCTTGTTACATTTATGCCTAGAGAATACTGATAGATTGCCTTTTCTACCTTTTTCACCATAAAGCTACTTCTGGATTTGGTTCAGGTCAGTAAAAGACAAAATTACAGTTAACCAGACTGTTACTTTTTGTGGCACTTAAGATAGTGGATGTCTCAGTGTGTGCCAGAGGTAATGGAGAAGGCAAGAAGTTAGCCCTGGTTTCCTACCATCTTTGTGGTATGGACAGTTTCCATCCTTGTGTGACATCAGATGTACAGTATATTCCCCAAATCTAAGACGTAGGTAGCAAGAAAACCAACCAGCCTCCCTCCCCTACCTTCTTTTTTTTCCTCTTTCTTTTTCTCTTTCTATCTTTCTGCCAGTCATCAAATCAAAGGACTATTTAAAACTTTTTTTATGGTGCTGATGATTAAACCCAGGGCCTTGCACATACTAAGCAGGCTCTTGATTTACCACTGAGCTGTATCCCAAGCCCTAATGTGCTGTTTTTAAAAGCAAATACTTTGTTACAGCCATGCTATAGTTGTTATGTATCAACAGTGATAACTTTTATAGATGAGCTTTAAAAAGGGGCCACATGATGTTAATTTAGCTAATTTTAAAAAAATATTTCTTTTTAAATTGGGTTTGGTGGCCCATACCTATAATCCTAGCAGTCTGGGAAACTGAGGCAGGAAGACTAAGAGTTTAAGCCCAGCTTAGTGACTTAGCAAAATAAAAAATAAAATGGCCTGGGGAATGTAGCTCAGTGAAAAGCCCTGCGTTCGATCCCCGTTCCCACCCCCCTGCCCAAAAAAATTTCCTGTTTTACACCAGATACTAGTATGGATAGGTAGTTGAAGGTAGAAAGGATACTTTTGATAATGTTACGGGTCAACATTTTGCATTATAAGAAATAGTGACAGGAATTGGGAAGCGTGATATGTGAGGCACTTGTATTTGGTGAATAAGTGACATTTTGTTATTTAATTGCAACGAGGATGAAAACTATTTGTTATATAAGAAATGTGTTCTTCAAGTACTGTTTTTAGTGCCTTGTTTATTGTTAGTTTGGTCAGCTGTTACCTTCCCAGGTATCTGTACAAGATATTTAACCTTATAAAAGGCAACTATGCTATGAATCTGCTTCCTCATTTGTCCAGTGGTGTTAATAACTACCTGCCTCACAAGGTAGTTGTGAGCACCAAATAAGAATATGTTGAAAACAAGATTTCAGTGGTGTTCTTGGTAGTACACAGTCTTTAAAGTCAGTCCTGACTCCTTAAAGATTCAAACCTGCTACTCACCAGCTATGAGTATCAAGAAAATCAGTTCGTCACACTTTACTTCAGTGTCCTCATCTGTAGCGTGGAGAGGTTCAACCTGTTTGCCAGAGTTTTTCTGTCAACTAAAAGTCCTATTCACTATAAAGTACTTCACATATTATTGTATATGTTTAGGCACGTAGGAGATCGTAGTTGCTGCTACAAATCCACAGCCTTACTTAATACTTATACATGCTATGTAATCTTACTCCATTGAAGAGAAACTGGGGACGGAGGTGGTAAAGTGATTTGCCCAAATATATAGCTCCCTGGCTAGTGGCTTAACTATTGACCTAGGATCTTACTACTATGTCATTTAGGTTTCTATTAATAAGTGATAATGTGGAAAGAATAGAACTCCCAACTACCTCTGACTTACAACTTTTATCTGATGCTACCTTTCCCTCTGTGAAATGTACTTACTGATCCAACAGTCAACTGACCACTCAAGACTAAGTAAGTAGGCTGCTGCATAGCAAACCTGTACATTTCTATACTTAAGTGTTGAGTACTTTCTAAAAGTCAGTTGTGTGCATTCACAAACCTGTTTTTAACAGCTGTACTTGCTATGGCAGTTATAAAACTTTAGTAAACATGTAATCTAATGAGAGTGTAGAGACAAGAATTTGCTGGAGTACTTTGTGATGTCTCAATATAAAAGAGTTGTTTTAAAAATTTGCTGTCAAGTTGAATGAAGGCTGGATAAAAGACTAACAGAAAAGCCATCAAAGTCTAATGCTGTATCAAAATCCACAGTTACCTGTTCTTCTATTAGTAGTCCTTAAGGAAATAAGAAGTTCATACCAGAATGCAAATTAACTACACTGTTCAGTGCTGACATTTTGTTTTCATAGTTAAGACCCTCTCCTCAATACATTTAATATACAGTCTGGCACAAGATTTTGCCTGTAGTACCCAGACCATTGATCTGATGAATTCTGTATTCTGAATTCTGTATTCTGAGTGGAAATCATAGATGATGATGGAAATTATTACTGGCATGGCTTATGCGAGAAAGAGGACCCAAACTCAGTAGGAGATTCTTATCAAATTCTGTATATACCATTAACTTTATATGAAAAGATTGAGTGAATATGCATTTATATGTTCAAATTAAAATAACATCTTTAAGGGTATGTAAATACCTTTTTTATTTATGATTACTTTTCATTTAATGGACTGACTAGGTTTCATCTGACAAGGGGACTTTTCACTATACTCCGGAGTTCAGGTTGACTGGTAAAGTGTCATAAACTCTGCTATCTTAGCTTGCCTTAGTAACAGTTTACGTTGTGTATTTCTTGTATATCTTTATTGTACTCTATTGCATTTTAAAAAGGAAACTTACCAGTCAGTTCCTGTATTATAAGTGCATTGAAAGCTATAACTCTCTCTGTATCTTGTACAGAGAAGATATTAAGTAATTTGATAAAAACTATTGAGTTGTCTGAGCGATTAGTTTGGAATACTGTATAATCATATGATAAGTGGACATAATTTACTCTAAAGGTTAAAATTTGCTACACTTTTTTCCCCTTGATGTTACAGGTATGTGTCATAGCACTTTTATTTATGGTATGGAAAGAAATAAAATCCCTTTTATTGGGTGGCTTTTACAATGAAACCATACTTCAGTTTTCAGTTTATGTCAAGAGTTCTTGACTGTTGGGTTTTGAGTCTACAGGGTGGATTGCAAAGTCCCTTAGTTTATTGCAGTTGAACTTAAATTTGATATTTATGTTTTACAAAGATAACTAGTGTTAACAGCTATTCTCTGTTCTCACCTTTCTGAATTTTAAATACTGATAAGCTACCTTGTGCTCTAGACCACTATTCCTAGGTGGCTAGAGATATTAAAACAGATTTATTTTATTACATATTATATCATAATTTACTATATTCTTGTTTCCTTATGTATTTACTGTATCCTTCCTTTCTTACTTATGACATTCTTCTCCCAGGTACCCAAGTTTGAAAATGTCACCTTTGACTTCTTCCTGTGTATGTACCGCAGATACCCTAAGGTCTTTCTATAATATTTTAACATTTATCCCTCTTTCAGATTTTGTTTCTTCCAGACATATTTCAGATGCCTCTATAGAGGAATTTTCTAACTATGCCACTATAGAATTTTCTAACTAGTTTTCCTACTGATGGTATCTTTCCTCAGAAAACTATTTCCGTTATTGCCACATTCATCTTCTGGAGGTGTATCCCTAAATCTCATCTCAGAACTCACTCCTTAATAATTCTTAATGCTTCATTCAAGACCTCTTTCTTCTTGACTTTAAGATCTTTCATGTTAAGATCTGTACCATTTGCCTGCCTGGCAAGTGCAAGGTCCTGAGTTCAATTCCCGGTACCTCCCCCAAAATAAAAAGATTTGTATCATTAATTTATTCATTTTTAAAAACTTTAAATTCATTGAATATCTGAATGCCATATAATGTACAAAGTGTTGGGAATAGAATGGTCCCTGCCCTGAGGGATTTTATACTCTGTTTTCCCATCTTTGTGTTGTATATTTACCTAAGCACAGGGTTGTTTTCTTTTATAATAATATCTTTTAAGTGTTATGGCTTGTGTCTAGATGTCCGCCTAAAGCCTTATGAAGTCTTAGATGGGGCTTTTTTCTTTTAGAGGTGTCTGACTCTCAGGTGTGATGCTGGGATTAAGGATGTGTGATTACTAAATCAGTGCACTGATTGGTTTGGCACCGCACTAATCCCAGTAGCCCAGCTAGAGTATATAAAATGGGCAGAAAGACACTGTTAAGGTCCCTTACTGCTTTTATTACCTTATGGGCACATGAACTGTTCTCCTCTTTTTTTTTTGTTTTGTTTTGTTTTGTTTATTTGTTTGTTTCCCCCCCCCCCATCGGGAATCGAACTCACGATCTTGCACTTGCCACTCATGATCTTGCGCTTGCCAGGCAGGCGCTGTGCCGCTGAGCTAAATCCCCAGCCCCAAACTGTTCTCCTCTGTCTTGGCCCTTTGCCAAGCAAGCCACCCTGCCTTGTATGGTATGTGTCATAGCACTCTACAAACTGTGGTTTATTTAGGTTCTAC
This sequence comes from Chinchilla lanigera, assembly GCF_000276665.1. NCBI lineage: Eukaryota > Metazoa > Chordata > Mammalia > Rodentia > Chinchillidae > Chinchilla > Chinchilla lanigera. The sequence goes on along the minus strand of NW_004955443.1, from coordinate 8,226,889 downwards.
AACCTCTACAAACAAATGTTTATTTAGGCTACAAACTAAATGAGAGAAAACTAAGACAGTAAGGTTGGAGAAGAAATAAAGAGTATTCATATATTTCTAGAATTTAGGAGAAGGTTAAAAAAAATCTCAAATTTTTTCCAGTCTGGGTAAATATTTTTGCTGAATATTTTCTATCATCATGCATTTTAAAGTGTTAAGTGGAATTTAAATATTACTAGAATTATACTGGTATTCAAATTTTTGAAATAAGCCAAATTCTAATTGAAAACTAATTTGATGAAATTTTTAAAGTAACATGGAATTACTAAAGTTTCAAATCATGTGATATAACTACTTTTTATAATTGAAAAATTTAGAGATAAATGCTGCCGGGTTAGCATAGTAAAATTAGTTCTTAATTTTTTATTAGATATAACAGTCTATTGTACACATTTAAAAGTATAAAATAGATCTATTAAAATTATTTGTAAGTACGTTATCTAAAAATGTATGGGAAGATTTATATAATTATGATTACTTATATAAACTATTTACCATATTACTGTGATTTAAATTGTTGAGTAAAGCCATAGCATTTTCTTTAAACAGGGAAAAAAACCACACAATTTATTACATGTCCTCATGGGAATATTGAAATCTGAAGACACAGCTATAAAAGGCACACTACTAAAGTGTGTTCATTTGCACTCTATCTTAATGATTTTTCATTGTTTCTATTGTAATACTGAGTAGTGTCATCTTTTAAATTCACAGACTAACATTTGAGAAGAGTTAAAGCAGAAATTTCAGGTAGATTCTTTAATTACATTTTGAAAAATGTATTTATAATTGACACTTATACTATCTATTTTAAGTAACATGAGTTTTGTATCTCAAGTTTAACTTGAACTAAAGCAAGGTTATTAAGATGAAGGAGAAGTACAGAATATGAATTTATAATCATTTTGTAAAAACATGTATGTCAGTTTGAAAGACAGCTGCCATTTAGCCATTGGATTTCAAAGTGATAAGAATTTAGTAGCTAAAGAATGAAATAGGAAAAAGAAATTCTTAACGTATTCTGATTATTTTCTCTTAAGGTAAAACATACTGAAAAGATCTGCCATAGAAGTAAATGTTTTTCTAATATGTTTTTGTTTGTTTTTTGCCTTTGTTTTTGAGGCAGGGTTTCACTATGTAGTTAAGGCTGGTCTTGAACTCACCATGTAGCCCAGGCTGGCCTCAAACTTAATGTGATCCTGCTGCCTTGGCCTCCCAAGTGCTGAGAATACAGGCATGTGCCACCATCTCCGGCTTTCTAACGTGTTTTAAATATTAGGCTTTAAATTAGGTATTTAAATACTAGGTTTTTATCGTTTTATAAGATAAAAATACACAGTATAAATGCATTTTGTTACTGCTCTTGTGCTTATTGGATTCATTCATTATTAGAAAAATGTTTATTAAGCACTTTTCTTAAATGTTTGCCAGGTACTGTTCTAGGTAGTGGGGTTACAGTGCTGCACCAAAAGTAAGCTTTACTGGAATTGAACTTGCAGTGAGGTTAAAAACAATAAGCAAATAAACATCTAATGTGCGAGATAATTTAAGTGCTATGAAAACAGTTAAGAGGATCAGGAAAGTAGAGAATGATAAAGATCTGGGGCTGGGGATTTAGCTCAGTGGCACAGTGCCTGCCTGGCAAACACAAGGTCATGAGTTCAATTCCCGGTACCGGAAAAAAGCCAAAAAAAAAAAAAAAAAAAAAAAAAAAACTTACTGATAAGGATCTGATTTTTATAAACTAGTTAATAAAGAACATTCCAATAATTTAACCATGTAATATTTTTAAATATGGATTGATCTTCTATAAATAATTGTCCAAAAAGTACTTTTTAATCAGAGCTGGATAAATATTTGCCTGAAACAGTTTTACATTGTTTGGCAAAAGTTGATGGGACAGAAGAAAAAATAGTATTTTTAAATGCAACTACATGTTTTTCATAAAGAGAGTATCATAAGTATAAGAACTCCTACAAATCAAGAAGATAAAGATAGACAATATAAAATAAGAGCAAGAAACCTAAACATCTCTTTCATAAAGGACCTCCAAGTAATCCATAGACATGAAAAAATATGCATAACATCAGTAATCAAGGCAGTGTAAAAGAAAATCAAATGAGATGCCACTACACACCCAACAGAGTGACTTAAGATTAAGCAGGCTAATAATACCAGTGCTGGCACATGTGGAATGACTAGAATTCTCAAGTGCTCCTTGTAGGAGTATACATGGGTAACAGCAATCATAGTTGAACAGGTATATACTTTATGACTTAGCAGTTCACCTCTAGATAGAGATAGATATTTGTACCAGAAAACATGTACAACATTGTTTACATAGCAGCATTATTGCAAAAGTTTAAAGTGATACAATTCAGATGCATCAGCTGTAGGATGGATTTTGATAGTAGTATATTTATAAAAGTGGAATACTATATAGCTATAAAATGTAACCACCAAACCAGCTACTACAGATAACAGATCTTTTTCTTGGGGGAGGGATCTTTTTCTTGCTGGGGATTGAACCCAGGACCTCTTGCATGTTAGACACCGTACTACTCAGCCATACCCCTAGTCCCAGAGGACAAACTGATTCCAAAACAATGGTGAGGGGCTGGGGATTTAGCTCAGCAGCACAGTGCCTGCCTGGCAAGTGCGAGGTCATGAGTTCAATTCCCGGTCCCTGAAAAAACCCAAAACAATGGTAAATTGTTTTACATTTGTGAGATATCATCCAAGGATTGGGCCAGGGATGTAGCTCAGCGGCATAAGCACTTGCCTGGCAAGACTGAGGTCATGAGTTCGATTCCCAGTACAAAAAAAAAAAACAAGATATCATCCAAGGATTAAATAATTTGTATTTCCATATGTATATAAAACTAAGAAAAAGCCCAGTGCCAAAAAATATATATTATGTGATCTCTTACAGTGGTAACTAAAGCTCCAGTAAATGGGTTTGTAACTGTGTATGATTTTATGAACATAGTGGTGTGAATGGCTGTACATTAATCTATCTAAATTGATTACTGGGGAGAATGAGTGGAGCAGTACTGACAAATAAAGGTATTCATGATAAAGCATGTGATGAGTCCACTCATCTAAAAGATTCTCTGGGGATGTGTGTGTGCCATGATCATGGCAGTAGGGTTAAATGTTTCACTTGGCCTTTTCCAACCCAAGATCCCTCTTAAATCAGCAAGCTTATTTCAATAGTGATCACCCCCATGCCTCCCAGCTACTCAGAACAGGTACTCCAGTAAAGAGGTATATGTCCATTGTGCATGTAAAGAGGTAAAGAGGTATATGTCCAGTGTGCATGTGAAGAGGTAAAGAGGTATATGTCCAGTGTGCATGTCAGCATCCCGGTAGAAAAGATACTTGGACTCTTTGAGAGTGGGAGCACAGTGTAATACTTTTTCATTTTTTCTTAAGTCTTTAAATTTCTTCTTATAAAGAACTATGTTGAGAAATATCTCCCATCCCAGTGGCCTTCAGTGAAGGCCAGTATTGAGTTAGGCTTCAGTCAGGCAGCCAAACAACAAAACAGCTAAAATCACCTTTAGCTGTTGGAACCAGCACGTACTGTAATTGAAATCTGGTAAGTGCTCATATATTAATTGGGTCTAATTTAAAGCTTTATTTATGTGAAGTTATATTTATTAAAATTTATTCTCTTATAATATTCATTTAATTACCCTTTCCTTTGTCAAATGTAAGTTTTTAAACTTTTTTTTTTTGCATTTCTGCTGGGGATTGCTGTATAGACTGCCGAGCCAAATTCCCAGCCCTTTGTATTCTGAGTCTCTCTAAGTTGCCGTAGTAATGGGTATGGACCACCACACTTGACTAAAACTTCTTAAAAGCAAGATATGTTTATGATTCATCTGTCTCTTGTTGTGCTTGTACATATAAATACTTGATATTTTGCTTGAATGAAAAGAGTAATAACCATATCATTATGAGCTGTTCCACTGAGAGTTTGTCAGTCTACATAATGCATTCCAAGAGGTTTATCACCGGCACCCTGTCTACTCAGTGCCTGGAGCACTCCACTCATTCTAAATAAAAAAAAAATCTACTCTTGCCTCAGTTTACAAAAGCCTTTGTGAGGGAGGGGATTGGCACTATCATTGTTAAAAACAGCAAGGCTAGAATAATGAAATGTTCATAAAGCTGGCAGTACCTGAGCTATACTATGAAAAATAAGTTTTGTTTTGTTTTGTTTTGTTTTTGTGGTATTAGGATTTAAAACTATAGAGCACTGAACTACATCCCAGCCCTTTTTAAAAAAATTTTATTTTTATTTTTATTTTGAGTCTTGCTGAGTTGCCCATACTGGCCTCAAGCTGGTAATCCTCCTGCCTCAGCTTCCAGAGTAGCTAAGATTGCAGGCATGTGCCACTGTGCCAGCTATGAGTAGGATTTTAAAACCAGAGAAATTGGGACACAGTAACAGCATTGTAAAAGAAGAAACAACATAGCATAGACTGTCTTCACAGACAAAACAGTATGTCTGTTTTGGAAAATAGTTAGAAATAAAGTTAGATAGAGTGGAGTTAGAGGATATTTATTGAGGAAAGGAGTATGCCTAGGTGAGGAGAGCGAAGACTGTCAATTCACTCTCTAATGCATCCTACATACTACCACCAAATTCATTTTCAGAAGCATTGTCCTGTTCAGCAGTCCACTTAATAACACTTTTACTTTATGCTCAAGGCATTTATCTCATCGGATTCATCTAACTTATCTCTTGCTTCTTAACATTATTAGGTATGGCTGGTTGGCTGGCCAAACAGATTTTCCCTTTTTTTCTTGTCAATATACTCACTTCTTGTGTTCATTAATCTCTTTATATAAATCTATCATCATTTGCTTAAACAACTTCTTACTATTCAGAAGAGGCTATAACCCTTCACTATCCTGATACCTCCTTTCTCTTTCTTAATAGTTTTTGTGGTTTTCCCCACAGTATTTAGCACAGAATTGTACATGGTCTTTCATGCTTTTCGTTCTTTTTTTTTTTTTTTTTTGTGAGTCATTCTTACTTTCCTAAATGGCTATGTAGTTAAGAAACATGCCTCCTATTTTTTTAGGCCTTCAAAGCAGCTGTTTGTTTTTTCAGTTAAGTGATACAGCCATTCCCCTTTGTGTGAAATTATTTGATAGAGGAGTAGATATTGAACACTGTAAATAAGAAAATTCTGCATTTGTAAGTCGTGAAATGTTAATACTATAACATTATAATGTTTCATATTTTAACTTGTCAAATATTTCTTGTTTCAACAACTAGATTTAATTATGGATGGGTTAGCAACCGAGATGTATATGTCTCTGTGTTCCCCCACAGTGCTTAGGAGAACGCATTATTCACGATAACTATTTTATTTTATTTTTATTTTTATTTTTTTTTTTGGTTTTCTTCCGGTACCAGGAATTGAACTCACGACCTTGCGCTTGCCAGGCAGGCGCTTTTGCCGCTGAGCTAAATCCCCAGCCCCCTATTTTGTTTTATTAATTCACCATAACTGTATCCATGTTCTCACCATTGTTTCATTTTACTAACAACAGAGGGCACCATTATGGTTCCTGTACACCCAAGAACTAGTCCTTTTTTCTGGTTCTTGGTAGTTTTCTTGAGCCACATTTTCCTTTTCCTAAGTTGTGCCATAGAAATTTGAGTGTTGCCTAAATGCAAGTGGCCCTATTATTTCTAAAGCAAAATTACTTTCAGGTTGTTTATTCAAAAAAAAGTACTGCTATATTTTGATCTTTTGTAGTTTTCAAACTTTTTATCCTAATTCTCCTCTCTCTTTTTTTGTTACAAATGAAATCTTACCAGAATCTTACTATATTAATTAAATGCAATCCTTTTTAAAAGAAGATAGAGACAGCAGGTAACAGTCTGGACCCCATGTTTGTACTCCTTCCCCATCCAAAGAGCACAGCTTGGAAGCATCACAACTCATCTCACTAAAAATGCTTTTTTAAAACTTGCTTTGTGATATCGCACCAAGGAATTTGGTTTAAAAATAGAAACATTTTGATTGTAAAGTGATTTTTAAGTACAAAGGAAAATGCTCTGGAATGTTTCTTGTTTCGGCATTAAAACAGTTAATACCCTAAGCAGTAGAGACTGCGATACTGCACTGGGATAGTGCTTTCTGTCTCCGTCATTTGTGGTTTAAGAAAAGGGGGTGGTGTTCTGCATTTGAAAGGACTTTAATGAATGCTGTCAGTGTTTGTGAGAGCTAATGGTCAGTATGGGAAAGGAGAGCGAGGAAAGTGGTCTAGCTGCTTCAGGATAGGTGGATGAGAGTTTGCTCTGATTGAACGGAATGTTCCACCGTGTTTCATCTTTATTCATTATCCTTTGTTCTTTAAAATCTGATATATTGGCATAAAAGTAAATGTAGATATATATAAATGAGATTTATTTTCCTTTAAATCTGTTTGTTGTGTACAGCAGGGCATTTACTCCTCTTGTCTTGGTTGGATGCACAGATCTGTGCAGTGCTTTTTGCCCGTTGCCTAGACGATCACTTGGTTTCTCTGAGGATGTCTGGTTCTCGTAAAGAGTTTGATGTGAAACAGATTTTGAAAATCAGATGGAGGTGGTTTGGCCATCAAGCATCATGTCCTAATTCTACAGTTGACAGCCAGCAGGGAGAATTTTGGAATCGAGGACAGACTGGAGCAAACGGTGGGAGAAAGTTTTTAGATCCATGTAGCCTGCAATTGCCTTTGGCTTCAATTGGTTACCGAAGGTCCAGCCAACTGGATTTTCAGAATTCACCTTCTTGGCCAATGGCATCCACCTCTGAAGTCCCTGCATTTGAGTTTACAGCAGAAGATTGTGGCGGTGCACATTGGCTGGATAGACCAGAAGTGGATGATGGCACTAGTGAAGAAGAAAATGAATCTGATTCCAGTTCATGCAGGTTGATTATTTTCTTACTGTTAGAAATGGGCTATGGGGGTATAGTCTGTAATGTTTTAAAGTAATTCAGTATTTATTATTTAAAATCTATTATATGCACATCTACATGCATCTACGCATATATATCTTGGTTCAAAGGTGTACTTTTGCTAGGATTTTTAAAAATGTTCTAACATTAATTCTATAAAATTATGACAGCAAATAGCATTCATTTTGAAGTATCTTGTGTTCCATATATAGATCTGACTCTGCTTTGAAAATAATATATAGCAGCAGTTTTATGTATCATTGCCTAGCGGTTTGCTTTATTCATTTACCATCTATATTCATAACAAGCTATAGAAGACATTTCTGTAGTATAAAATTTTGTGACAGTTTACTATAGGTTATAGAGTCAATTTTTAATGGAAATGAAAGGTTTTACAAAGAGATGCACGTTGTAGTTGCCAATTTTTTGACACCATTTTAGTTGTCAGTAATATTTTTCTGTGGTTATTTCTCTTTGTCCTGTCTGTATTGCAGCTCCCAGACTAATACAGAGGATACTGAGTAACATATTTTTTTTAAGATGACAGCTACTAATTCCTGTCACCTTCACTTTTACTGAAATTCATGCTGTTTTGGGAAATGAAGGACATTCTTTCAGAAGAGTTTAAGGGAACATAGAGGGGCTAGATGTGGTAACTGGTGAAAAGGGGCAAGAAAAAGAATGATTTAGAAGGAAGAAAATAAAGAAAAAATTGATAATTTCATAATAACCTTATTCATCTTTATCCTTGGAATCTGGCTTTATCTTTGATATTGATCTTACTAATCAGTTTAAACCAGTATAACACATTGTATAATAAGTTAGAGCATGAAAGTCATCATTCAGATTCATCTTTACTCAAAACTTGTTCTAATTTTTTAAAGGCACAAAGAGCTTATCATTTGACTAGTTTGAATAGTGTTTTAAAATTTCTTTGGAGGTTTTGTATACACTTAGAAATTGTAAGTTGGTTATTGTTAATACAGGCATCATAAGGGGGTTTGAAATATTTACCCTTTTCCTCTTCTAACCTTGAGAACATGGAGTTCTGAACTGTGGGGTTGCAATGATAAAAAATATAGACCATCATCTATAATCATTTGTGTAACGGAGAGGGGGACATATTTTTACATAGGTAAATAGCATATTTAATTTTAAAATTTTTAAGTTAGTTCATGACTTTACATTATCTTAAAGGACTAGGAGCCACTAAAAATTTTAATATGGGAGATCAGCTAATATGATTTCATTGTATTTTCTATGGAGACTTGTTGCCATTAAGAGAATAACTTCCATAATAAAAGTCATTATTTATCATTTTTGTGGGAATCTAAACAGTAATCATCATCCCATTTGAAAATTAACATATCAAGAATTTTATAACAAAATTATAAAAAATAAATTCTTTTACTGGCATAGGTTGTAGAACTCTTAACATGCATCTATGGCCTGAAGGAATTATAATATTAGTATAATATTATACATCTATAAACTTGGAAAGATTGTACATACATTGGTCACTATAATTGCTTAAAACAAAAGGTAGTTTGCATAGCAAATGATTCTTAAAGTTGAATTAATTTGTTCTTTGGTATGCATATTAAAATACTATCCTGGTGTGGGGTATTCATTATGAAAGAAAAATTATTGTATTTTGACTGAGAAACTGTTATGTGCACTCTTCAAGCATTTAAAGTTGATGTTTTTATTTATAGGAGATATAAGATGATATTTTAAAATCTAAAATAAAGTTATTTATAAGTACTGATTAACAAGATTGATCAGACATGGGAGTAAACAGTTCATATCTTCAGGAACCAAACTTTTCCTGAAATACTATTTCAAAAATAAAATGTACTGAAAGAAAATGTCTCTGACTTTTACATATGAGGGGGATATGTCACAGCAATTTTATATACCTGATAGTTTGAGATTTCAATCTTAACATTGTGTTGATGAAAGGAAATACATTCTAGATTTTAGAATGACCTTTGTATGTACGCTTTCACTTCTCCATTTTTTTCTAGATTAAATGTGTCTAATTCTTACATCTTCCTTCACCCTTCTGGCTCTGAGTCTTGACCTGTGTCATGAGAATACATTTTTTTGCCCTCAGACTTTTGATTAAGTAAGCAGTCAGACTTCCCTAAGTGGTTGCCCTTCTGTAAGCAAATCAAAACCCATCACGGTTAATGTCAAAAGAAGTTACAATGACATTCATTAAATTTTTGTGTATAACTTGGAAACAGTTCATTTTCTTAAGTAGTATTTGCAAATAATGAAATATATAGGACATATTTTGTCCCTGCCATTGATTGATATCTTAAAATACTAACAACATAATAGGAAAATATATATGATATACTAATTTCTTCTTTAAACAGTCATTATATTTATGTAAATCTCAGAACTTAAACTAAATTTTGAATTATTAGAAAAGAGAATATAAGAGAATCACATTTTTGTGTACTCAGAATCACAATACTCGCCACAGATCTGGACAGTTTAAGGCAGTTAAGAGGCATCACTTGTAGATAATATGTTTTGTCAGGTATATTCTAGCTAAGAGAAATGTCTGCTTGGGCATTAGACTTCTGATAATTTCTACTGCCATGCATCTAAGTGATTTAAAAATTTCTCACCTTTTAATATTGATCTTGGTTTTATAGCCTTGGTTCATTTCTCTTGTGGGTGATCTAACTCATTGCTTTGATATTTCAATATCAACTTTGGTTTTTATACCTTGAGGAATTTCAAACTCCATGTAACAAACTTGTCACGTTTTATGTAGTAGATTCCCAAGACCTTAATTCTAAACAAATTCCTACTAGGACTAGCAAGGTTTATATGATGATCCATCATGTGACTATACACAGTTTATACCTCACTTGATTTAATCACTTTGAAATTAAGTAATTTTCTTACATCTTTTAAATTGGTGATATTTCATTATTACAAATTTGTTTATAAAGTTAAGTCATGTAGATGTTAAACTATATTTTTGTCAATTTGGATAAAATACTGCACTTTTAAAATATTTAAAAAATAATTGCAGCTGATACTCAGCGGGTACTTCTGTGACGCACACAAGAAGTTTTAAGCACTTTAATGTACTAACTCATTTATCTTGACTCATTTAGTCTTTACAACAATTTTTTTTTAGTTAAGCTGCTATAATTAATCAGATTAACAATTCTGATTTTAAAAATGAGGCACAGAAAGACTAACTTGCTCAAAGTTAGTGAAGTAGCTGCATTTTTTAAAAAACAAACTTTTTTAGGAAAATTTTAGTGAAATTTATTGAAAAATTTCAAAGATAGTACATTGAATTGCTATATACCCCATACCCAGTTTTTTTTATATCTTACATTAATATGGCGCATCAGTTACTCTTAGTGATCCGATAGTGATACACTGTTGTTAATTAACTAAGGTCTATACTTGGATTTTCTTAACTTCTTACCCCATACTCTGTTCCTGTTGCAGGATCTTGTTCAAGATTTACATTACACTGAGTGATAATGTCTCCTTAGGAGCCTCTCAGTTTTGACAGGTTCTCAGATTTTCCTTGTTTTTGATGACTGGCCAGGTTCTCAGATTTTCCTTGTTTTTGATGAGTGGCAATTTTGAGAGTATTGGTCAGTTGTTTTGTAAAATGGCCTACTCAGTTGTGATTTGTCTGATTTCTTTGTTCATGATTAGCCTGAGGTTATGGGTTTAGAGGGGGAATACCACAGAGACACAGTGTCATTTTCCTCACGTTATACCAAGGATACATACTAGTAACTTGCTTTTTCACTGTAGATACTGACCTGGATCACTTGAAAATAACTTGATATTTGAACAAATTAAGTGCTAGAAAGTTCAAGCTCTTAAACAACACATCGCCTGCATACAGAACTCTGATTGTTCATATAATCATAGAGTTCACCTGGGATTAACAAATAGCTAATTATTCAGGCTAACCAGTCTCATCTTCTTTCCCCAGTTAATTTTCTTCAACTGGCTCTTGAGAATGCCAGACCTGCTGGTTACAGGCACAATCTTGACCCAGCGACAACTCTTTATCCCCAGTCTTCTGTCTTACTGGTTGCTGTGTACTCTGTATTTCAGTGCTAGATATCCTGAATGCTGTACTTTCTTTGGTCAGTTGATTTATTACGTTTGCCTTATCTTGAAGTCATTTCCATTCTCTCCCAACAAGAGCTATCTCCTTTTTTTTTTTTTTGGCATCCTTTATGTTGTCTCTGGGTCTCCATGTTTGATCCAGTCTAATTCTGGTTCAGTTTTAAATTTAAATCCTTTACATGTACACATGAAAATAAAATTTGTTCCTAGAAGTGGCAAAGAGTTCTTCTGTGTTCTTGTATCTGGGAAGGATATACAGTATTAAGTTGTCCTTCATCACACACATGCGCTTGCATCACATCATGGCCTCCTTGAGAATCTGACATAAGCTATGTAACCTCTCCCCAGAAAATACTGTGTGTATTAAATAATTAGTACTCAGTTTAAGAAATTTTAAACCCTCAGAAGCCTGTGTGCTGTGTCAGTCAGGGCTCTTAGTTTTAAGTAACTGAAATTGACTAGATGATTTAAACATAATCGAAACTTACTGAAATCATGTAAGTTCCCAGATCTGCAAGGAGAAGCTGACAGATCACCTTAGGAAAAGGCTAGGCGTTACAGTTACACAATGAGACTTTTAAACTCCATATTTTTAAAACAGAAGAAACTGTTTGCTGCATGTTATTCATGTGTTATTTTGTTTGTATTCCATTATTTATGTTCCATTTGGAAGTGGATAGTGGAGTTTTAAGTTTCAGAATCAGATGTATTAGACCTGAGAATAGTGGCACGTGTGTACACACACAGACACATCAATCACTTCCGGGAGTATATTAGTAGAGCATAGGCTAAGATCATGTAACAGAGACTCAAGCACACGGTGGCTTAAGTAGATGGAAGTTCATTTCTCTGTCCTGACAGCTAGGCAAGTGGCCCAGGATAGTGTCTCACAAGTTCATTCAGAGACCCATTTTCCTTCTGTACTATTTCTCCTTTCTGCCTAGTCAAAGCTTACTCCTCTTCCCTCCACATTCCAGCTTGTGAGAAGGACCAAAGAAAGAAAAGGGAGGATTTTAAGCCAGTGTCACACGTTAAATGTATCAGTGCTGTTTGCATTTCTTTGGTGAAAACAGTGATATGACCATACCTGGTTACATAGGAGGTTCTGAAATGTAGTCTCTAGCTGAGAAGTCATATGCCCACCTGAAACTCATTATTGTAGAAGTAAAGAATGGATTCAAAGTTACTCTCAGCAAGGTATAAGACATGAAGACAAATAAATAAAATTCCTATTTTCTCATCTGCAAAACAAGGCAGTTGGAGAAAATCACCAAATAGGCTTCTTCTACTTGTAAATATTTTTTGTATAATTGTTTAATGCCTGTGGTTCAGTGTCCAAAAGTTGTATGGGCAGGTATACAGTAATTTTTAAAAAGTAAATTCTTCTGTTAAAAGTTGTATGTACAAAGTCTGAAATGTCTTTTAAAAGTAAAAACATGAATTGCCGGAAAGCTGTACAACTCTTCAAGCTTACTGAATTTCTCTGTTCCTTACTCCTTGGGCTCATTTTGTGAGCAGTGGCTTTACTTTTCAATAGGATGCAAATCAAAAGTCGACACTTCATCCTTCATTTAGAGCAGTGGACGCAACTTGTACATTTAAAAACGTCAGTGGGTTAATTATTACTTTGAACTAATATTTTTATTTAACATGTGGCAGTTGGAAGACTTGATAGCAAATAAAGGTTTGAAATGTTATTTTAAATGCATAAGTTATTTTTTGGTAATCTTTATATAGTTAGTGTTTTACCTATATACTCTTACCTATGTGGGAAGGGGGTATAAATAGACTTAGTGAGCCAGATTATTTTTTAAAAGCAGTTGATACCAAGGTACTATATGGTATCCATAATTCACTGCAAAAATAGTGACTGGCATTTTCAAAGCATTGAGTGAATGAATTGAATTAATGCTTATAATTTTCAACCAATATACAGGTTTTTTTCAGGTGTTAGTTTGATTTCTGCACATTATTAATCACAAGAGTTCCCTGTGCCAGTTTCTGTTGAAACAGAGCCTATAGACGGGCTCGCCAGTTCTGTTTCCCTTTCAAAGACGACACAATGGTCAACCCGAAAGTCCCTGGTTTGTGACTTGAGTCCTAGAAATCATGTAGATATTAAACAACAGGTTGTACCTTTGAAACATAAAATCAGACTAGATTCCTTTGAGCCAAAGCTCTCAGCACCATAACACCCAGATGGGGCCCATCACACTTCACCTGTGCTCACATTGCCAAGAACCTCAGAGGGGCCCTACTTTGAGAAGTTTTTAAGAACCATGTTAAACCCATGTAAAGGCAGTGGATAAAAGTATCCATTTCTTTTTTTTGTCAAAACAGAGAGCCAGCCACTAGACAGGCAACTGTAGTACCAGCTATTAGGGAGGCCAAGGTAGGAGAATCACTTGCGTTCTAGGCCAACCTGGGCAAAAGCAACAAGACCCTGGGAACCTGTCTGGAGGAGAGGCAGGACTGGAGAAATGGGAAAATGATACCCATCATATAGTTACAGAAAATGATTTTGTAACTTTCAAAATTAGGTTTAAAGATGTTTAAGATGAAAAAGATATAAAAACTGAATACAGTTACTCCATGAGGAAAGAGAAAGTCCCTACATACAAGGTGGTACTAAGGATCTGGCACAGAGAATCAAAGAAAGGCAGAACAATGAGAAAATCTAGCCCTGTTTTATTTTGTATTTCTGACCTCGTAGATCTGTGCCTGGTGGGTGTGCGTAAAGATTGATAGTCGCTAAAGGCCAGTTCAGTCAAGGTCTTGGCAGAAAAATCTCAAAAATAAGGCACACTGGGGTTTCTCAGTTTGAGACCACAGAAAGGCCCCCCGAGGTGGCCTGCAGTGCATCTCCAGAGGATGTTGAGATGGGGTGACAGTCAGTTAGTTGGAGTGACTTTAGGGTGTTGGGTAAGTGAAAGACCCTGAACCCACACTCAGAGTCAGTGTCTTTGCCATCCCATGCATGACTCCAGGCAGCAATTTCTGGGGTTTGGAGATGTTATTTTTATGACATCTTAAAAGAAGATTGGATGGAGAGATGAGACCATGGAGTAGAACCTGTCCCGGGGGTGAGATGGGAAAGAGTAGGCAACTTCCTACAGTACACTTACCTGCCATATCCTGTGAGATCTTAGAAGTGCCCAAGAGAGTTTTGGCCTTGGGACAGTAGTGGTCCATGTCCGGCAGGGTATCTGCACAGAAGGGGATGAAGCTGCAGCCCATTATGCACCCCAGCAGTCACAGGCTCCCACAGAAGAGTCAGGCGAGGGCACCAACATCGTAGGACAGCTATATCATGATCATCTTGTTGCAGGAAGGACAGTATATCTGGCCTGGGGTGGTCAAAAAGGGAGATGAGCTTCTGCATGGAGATGATTTGCATAGCAGTTGTATTGGCACTGGGGCTGGGGGCCAGCTACGTGTCTGAGGAGGGAGGTTGTATGCTCTTCCAAACCTGGCCTGTCATGAGCCGTGGGGCTGGCTAGGCACAGGGATAGAACCATCAGTAGTAACTGGTGGCAGCTGCTGTCCATTCATAGGCTGGGGTGCAGCTGCCTGTTTAGGTTCTGAAACTGCATCATCTGTGGAGTGGAAATTATGCAGGCAGGCGAGGAGGGTGCCTATCTATATGCTTATTTTGAGAATGACAAATATTCCTTAAGTTTTGGTAGCTCTTTTTGGTTTGGTTGGGGGTTTTTTGGTTTTTTGGGTTGTTGTTTGTTTTTGTTTTTGTTTTTGTTTTTTCTTTTTTTTTGGCCATTTGGAGACAGAGTTTCACTATGCAGTTCAGGCTGGCCTTGAACTCACTTTGTAGCTCAGGCTGTAGCAGCCCTCCTCAGCAATCCTCAGCCTCCCACACTGGTGTTGCAGGCACGTGCCATCATGCCCTGCCTGCTAGCTCACTTAAAATATTTTATTCAAGAAATTCTCTTTATGTGCTTTGAAGCTAAGTATCCATTGTATAAATCAGTATTTTGAACTGCATTGCATACTGATTTTTGTGACATAGCCATGTTTTGATTGACGTGCACACTAGTGGTCTTCAGCCTGAGAGATGTTACAATCACCTGCAGGGCTTTTGAAAAATACAGTGAGACCTGGTGAATGAGTCGTAGGGAGTGAGGCTCTGAATGCAGTGCTCTCAGGTTAGCATGCTTTGCTTCAGGATCTCAACAAACACCGCGAAAGTTTTTGATAAGAAAAGAAATGGTCTGTCTTTTCATTGGGTGTATACCAGCATCACAGATAGCCTGTAATTACTTAGTGGGGATAGTATTATAGTTTTGTTCTTTCAAAATTTAACATTGATTATTGTTTGGCTGATAGCATTTGACTCAAACATTGAACTAGGCTTAATGACAGTGTAACATGAAATGTAGGCTATACGATAAAAAATACAGAAACCTTAAGAAAAAAGTACTTGGCCAGGCATGTGATGGTGCACAGCTATAGTCTCGGCACTCAGGAGGCTGAGGCAAGAGGATCACTGCAAATTTGAGGCCAACCTGAGCTACAAAGTAAGACTCTGTCTCAAAAACTAGTAACAAAAGTAGTACTTGGTTTATTTTTGTCCTTGAAGTTTATTTCTTATGAAAATTAGATATTGTCTTTTTATGTCAGATCACTAATGCTTTTATAGTTTGTTAGTATCTTGATAGTGTAAAACTTCTTTTCATTAAAGTTTTAAATCTTCAAATTATTATTCATTATCAAACCACCATTATTTGTGTTTTCCCTAGTTTTTGAAATAGTTTCTAATTCTTTTACATAAGCAGCATGTAATTCCACATTCTCAACACAGTTTTATTTTGTTTTGTTTTTTGTCTTTATGAGACAGGGTCTCGCTATGCAGTTCAGGCTGACCTTGAGCTCACCTTGTGCCCAGGCTGGCCTCGAACTTGCAATGATCCTCCTGCCTCAGCCTCCCGAGTGCTGGGATTACAGGCATGCGCCACCACACCCGGCTATCAACACACTTTTATAATAATGATTTTAAATGTGAAGTTGAGTGTGTATTTTACTGGATTGTGACAGTAATGTTCATAGTGTACAACACATGTACTGTATTATCCTCCAGTAGCTTTTGTTTGTTTGTTTGGTTGGTTGGTTGGTACTGTTGATCAAACTCAGGGCCTTACACATGCTGAGCACATGCTGTACAACTGAGCTTCACCCCTAGCCACCCAAGAGCATTTTTTAGTGCCCATATTTGTGTGGCACTAAAAATGCATTGCACTGGGAGAATTTAGAAAGGGATATTTATCAGTCAAGGTGCTGCTAACTTCAGAAACAGATAAATCTCAGTCCAGGATAAGTGTTCTCATAAATATAATCTGTGAGTGTTGTGCTGGAGTGGCCTTTCATTTATTTGGCCTCTTCTGAAGTCCATAGTCTTCTCCATTCAACCCATGGATACAGAAAGTGTGGGAAAGCCATACTTGATGTCATCTGCTTTAGCTAAGGTGAACTATGTAAGACATATGACCACACCTGTAATCCCAGTACTCAGGAGAGGCTGAAGCAGGAGGATCAAAAGTTCAAGCCCACCTTGGGCAACTTAAGAGACTTAGTGCAACCCTGGCTCAAAATGAATTATTTTTAAAGGGGGTTGAAGGTCCTGGAGATGTAGCCTAGTGCAGGAGCACTTAGGTCAATCCCCAAT